>NC_137054.1:63676920-63766960 GCF_032717465.1 Coenobita brevimanus
AGGTGGGTGCGGATCGGGTGTGTGCTGCAGGTGATGGTGGCGTGGATGATGTGTGAGGTGAAAGTGGGCGGAGCGAGGAGGTGTGGGCGTAGGCATGCAAGATGAAATGGCTGGATTGGGGAGAGATACAAGTATACGACAAGTCAGTGTATGAACTGTAGAGGGTGGAAGTATGAATAGCTAATGAAGGTGGATAAGATGGATGAGGACTGTTAAGGAAGTTGGACGAAGTGAATATTGGTTAGCCTATGAGTGGGGTGGGTGAGATTTGGTGGCCATGAGGTGGTAATGGATGTGGAAATTGATTGGATGATAATAGGTCGACGATTAGATAAGGTGAGTAGGGTAGTGGGTGAGATGAGTTGAGTGGGCAGAGTGAGGACGGAGGGTGATGAGTGTCATGTCAGGCATACTGTCCATCCGTCTTGACGCCTTCCATTCCCGTCCCTCTGTTCATCTCTTCAGTGTCCTTCTCCTCTTCCTGATTTGTTTGTCTTCTTTCCCTTCTCATACTCTGGTTTTACTTTCTTTGTCTTTCATTTTCCCATCCCTCTCACTGCATCCTTCTTTTTTTTTTTTTCCCCACATCTCATCCATATTCATTTTTTCTGATATTTTCTCACCTCTTCCTTTTCATCCATTCATTTTTTCCTCCACTTTCTCAGTCTTCCTTACTCTATATTCCCCATAGCCCACTTTCACACCTATTCTCTCTGCTCCATTCCTTATGTTTCCCCTCACCCTGTCTCATTTCCCTCGCCCATTCCACTCCCTTTTCTTTTTTCAAGCCCCTCCTCCTCACTATCCTTTCTTCTTGCCTTACTTCTCTCGGGTCTCTCTTGTCTACTTCTCAGGAAACCCCATCTTCTTCTCCCTCCTTCACTGTTCCACCTCTGCCTTCACACCCTCCCTCCTTCCTGTTCCCCGTCCTTCCTCACTTCGTCCCTCTCCATCCTGTTCTGGCATGTCTCCAAATTTGCTTCCTCCTCCAGTTCTTGCAAGGCCGATCACCTGGCTTGCCTCCCTCCTACTCTGTCTCACTTCTCTTCTCCCTTCCTCCTCCTCTATTCTGCCTCGCTTTTTCCCTCCCATTCTCCCTCTGTTCTCCCTCCGTTCCTCTACTCCGCCTCACCTTCTCCCTCTCCTCCTTTCTGTCTCTCTTCCTCTGTCCTGCATTACTTCTCACAATCCCATCCTTTCTACTACCATCCCTTCACTTTTCCCTCCCCTCTGCCGTGCCTCATTTCTCTTCCTCCCTCTTCCTGTCTCCCACTCCCCTTCCTCACTTCTCTTTTTCTTCTTCTCTCTGCCTTGCCCCTCTTCTCTTTTCCCCTTCTCCCTCTACTCCCTGCCGCACTTCTTCTTTTTCCTCCTTCTTCCTCTTACCCTGCTGCTTACCTTCTCTTATCCTCCCTTCCTTTACCCTCTTTCCGCACTTCTCATTTCCTCCCTTCCTTTACCCTACCGCATCTTCTCATTTCCTCCCTTCCTTTACTCCTTCCGCATTTCTCATTTCCTTCCTCCCTGTGCGTACTTCCCGTCCCACCAGGCACATCACCCTGTAGTGAGTGTAGAAGTGCTGTGGTGTGGTGGGTAGGCAGGAGGCTGTGGTGAAGTGAAGCGCAGGTGATTGTGATGTGTTGATCTGTGGGTTAGGTATGGACTCAGGTAGTGTGTGTGTGTGTGTGTGTGTGTGTGTGTGTGTGTGTGTGTGAAAGGTAGATGGGGTGTGGTGGTGTTGGGTGGCGTCGAATGGGGGTGGGGAAGTTTTGAGTGGGTGTGGTGGCCTGGTAGAAAGGTCGGGGACGAGTTTTTTTGCCAAGATGGGTTGTGGCAGTGTTGGGTGGATGTTGAATTGTGATCTACAAGAACAATGTTTTGGATAAAGTGCAAATGTATACTTTAAGGGCAGTTTGGTGTGTTCGGGACGACAAAACAAAAAGTATTTAATAATACAGATATGGTGGAGAGGCTGAGGTTGGATGATGTGGCAGGAAAAGTAACTGGCCTTAACGGACTGGGTACCGGTATACTGGAGTGGCAGAGCGAGCTTGGTGTGGTATGGTGGTGGGCTTAGTGTGGGTGCGTGGCAGGACGGGGTGGGTATGGTGGCGTGGGGTGCGAGGCTGAGGTGGTGGGGAGGGGGTCGATACCAGTGCGGTGCATCATGCAAGCACTGTTTAAGCATTGATGTGGTGAGTCCCGCTGGGGCGCTCCTCCCTGTCCCTCTCCCCACCCCACCCAGCGTTACTGGGCTGAGTGTGCTGTGCTGGAACAGCCAGACCAGGTGTCACCAGTGGTGTGTGTGTGTGTGTGTATACAGAGGTTGCTGAGTGAGTTAGCAGGCAGGGTGTGTGCAAGAGAGAGGGCGGGGGTGAGGGGGGAGTCAGCACCGCACCGTCGCTCCAGAGCGAGGTGGTAGCCGTGGAAGTGCAGTGGGTGTGAGGTTGTGGGTGGGTACATGCCCTTCACCTTTGGTGCGGGAAGCGTGCAGGCCGCCCCAACCCCACCACAGCCCGAGGCCTGGTGGCACCGTTGCCGTCTGCCCCCGCCCTCCTCCTGCCGAGACCTCCAGCGGGGTAAGTGGACCGCCGGTTACACGTGGCCGAGCCACCGTACCTTCTCAGACTGGTGTGGGCAATGTGGTGGGGCTGGGTGGTGTGCTGTGGCAGGCAGCTGGCACCAGGGCGGGGATAGCGTTGCCAGAGGATGTGGGCGGTGACACAGATGGGACAGCACTTTCCAAGTGACTGTGTGTGTGTGTGTGTGTGTGTGTGTGTGTGTGTGTGTGAACGTAGAAATGCCAGAATAGATGGTGACAAGTATTGCCTTATATGGGTGTCTTGATAACCGCGGTTTTGTGCACGGTATAGGTGAAAATGTGGACGTCATTGTTGAGTGTGTAACAGGCACAGTGAGCGCTGATGGGGGTGTGGTGACGTGCGGATGTGTGTAGCAAGTAGGAGTGCTTCTGGGTCTGAGGGAACGGGATGCTAAGCATCTAGAAGTCGGACGCATATAAAGAGAGAGAAACGATTAACGATGTAATATGGGTGAGGATAGAGTGTGGGGACGGGCAGGTGATGTGACTGTGGGCTCGGGTGTAGTGTGTGTGTGTGGGGGGGGGGGGGAAGGTGGGATACGATATGTGAAAATGGTGTGTGGGGGCAGGTGGTTCGGTAGTGGGTGGGAGCAGTGGGAAGTGAGTGTGAGCTGAGATGTAGTGTGAGTAGACCAGGGAAGTGAATGTAGGCTGGGGTGTATAGCTGCCTAGTGTGAATAGAGGCAGGGAAGTGAGTGGGTTTTGAGTTGGGTGTGGTGGAGGTGGTGTGTGTGTGTGTGTGAGACAGGTGGTGTGCGTGTGGGTGGGGCAGGTGGTGTCGGGTGCAGCAGTATTGATTCACGCTACAGGTGGCCTCCCCTGGTAAATCCTGCGTGTGGGTGGGGTGGGTTAGCGGTTTACAGGAAATATTGACTCCTCTCCTCAGCAGAAGGTAGGTAGGGATCGAGGGGGATGCTCTGGTCCTGGAGTTGGCACAGGCTTTGCACTTAAACCTAAGACACACTAGATGCTGGAGCAAGGGTTGAAAAACAAAGGTAGGATGGAATAGATATTTTGGTGTGTGTGTGTGTGTGTGTGTGTGTGTGTGTGTGTGTGTGTGTGTGTGTGTGTGTGTGTGTGCTTTAGATGATGCAGAGAAGGTGCTGATGTGGTGCGTGATGAGGTTATGTTATTTATGCGAAGAAGTAGGTTTTGGGAGTGTGGTGAGTGTGTTGCTTATGGTAAAGGGTGTGGCGTAGTGTGGTTATTATTACTATGGAGTGTTGTAGGAATCGATAGATTGGCTGTGACGTGATGTGATGCATCCAGTATATTGAAGTGAGAGAGGTGCTAGCTGCAGAGGCCGGGAGGAGGAGGGGTGGCGTGGGCGCGGGAGGGGGAGGGAGGGTACGTGGTAGGCCTCTCAAGGTCCCCACTGCACTGGTGACCCACTTAATCCACCGTGCCAAGCTCACTCCACACTCGTTATCAGACTACTGGTGGGCTTGTTGTCGCCATCAAACTACTTCACACAACCTTCATCAAGGGGATTTTAGCCCAGTAACCGTCCAGTTATATATATATATATATATATATATATATATATATATACATATATATATATATATTCTCCCATTCGATCCCCAGAGCTGCTGGCCATTGAGGCATCGCAATGGGAGGGTGCTAAGCGTTACTCGCCCTCCGCCTAGTCGTGGCTCAGTCGCAAAGCTCTATAGAGTCCCTACCCGGTGGGTTCCCTACTTTATCAAGGTTTGAAAATTCCCAGTTCCGTCTAATACTGTGGACACTGAGGTCCAATGGGATATACTGTGTGTGTATATATATATATATATATATATATATATATATATATATATATATATATCCATCATCCAGTCCTACACTACCCCACGAGGAGCGTACGAGCCCGGGGCTAGGCAGTTGGTCCTGACATTTAAGATGAGTCACCAGCCTCACTCATCCCTGAGTGGCATTACGAGAGCAGTAAACCCCAACCACCCCTTGGATATAAACCTTCACCGGCTGAATCCGATTGGAGCCCACATAATTACCCACTAAACCACCTGGCGCCAAAATTTGGTTATATGGTTACCACCCAGCGTAGTCAATGGTTTCCTGGTGTACAGGAAACCGTTTGGCTTGTCACTCAGTGTAGAGCCACTGACAGACTGAAGGAAGAGGAAAGAATGAAGGAAAGAAAGACAGAAGGGGGAGTGTAAAGTTACCCGTAGGCAGAAGGACAAGGAAAGAATGAAGGAAAGAAAGACAGAAGAGGATGGAAGGAAAGAAGGATGGAAGAGAGGAAAGGTCAGACATCCGAGAGCAGCACTACATCGAGTGAGTGGATGGTTAGCGCCCCACCTACCATATATATATATATATATATATATATATATATATATATATATATATATATATATATATATATATATATATATACTGTATGTATATATTTTGCAGAAAGATTTGTTCAGTATGACGTTAATCCATGAACAGCAGTTACTAGTATCCCTAGTTTCCAGTACGTTATTATATGTTGATGTACCATAGCCTAGAAAATAATTATGGTTCCGTGGGTGTGGCGGTTGTGATAGCTTAAGGGTAGTAGGTGTTCGATGAAGCACGGTATTGTTAATAATGTTGGTGCGGTGAAGATGTCCACAACATCCGTCTGAGGCTGTAAATAGGATTGTCTAGGACTCTAGGTAAGACAGTGGGTTAGATTGAGGGTCAGACTAGTTGACCTCTTATGAGGTCGATCGACCTTGAGTGTGGGACTAGAGCTCTTATGGGTTTGGGAAGAAGGGGAAGGGAGAGGGCGGGAGGTGCTCGTATCTCATGTTCTTATTTTTGTGACATTAAGAGTTGCAAGGCATTGCGGTGACCGCGTCCCCCACTGTAGCCAGGTCAGGGAGGCGGGATGTGGGCCAGGGCCTCACTCCCGCCCCGCCCCCGGCCCGCACCCGCCCGCCTGACATAGGTGATTACCCTGTCGCGTCACCTCACCTCGGCCGCGGCCATGGCGGCGTGCGTATACTGATGGTGTGTCACCGTAACATTCCCAACCCTCCACCCAATTGCCATATCCAGAGCCGTGATCAGATATTTTGACTTTATAGTTGTATACAGTGCCATACGGGTTATTTGGTCGTTAGAATCTGGTATTGTATTACCCATGGTCGCGTCCCATGAATGAACTCTGACCCAAAACAGGTTACCGAGCGAGGGCCGTTATGTAGACGTGGGTGTGCCTGGCTGCATATTGATGTCCACTCTCTCTTCATAGCCAACGCCTTTATTTCTCTCAATGCTTTTCCTTGCGTCATGTTTTCTTTCTTTCATTTTACTTTACTTAGCGTTCCTAAAATTATCCATGCGCTTCAGCCACCATCGGCCAGACCGACGTGCGTGAGTTGAATAGACTGACCAGCGTGAGCACAATTAAAGAAAAAAAACAATGTGATTGGCTACATAGGCATTGCACCATATTACTCCATCTTGCCACACCTCCATCTGTGTGTGTGTGTGTGTGTGTGTGTGTGTGTGTGTGTGTGTGTGTGTATACAGTCCCATCCCCCGGCCCCCACCCCGTTCCCAATCGCCGTTTTACTCCTTCCTCCCTCCAGTTCCCCCCGCCTCTCCCCGCCCCGCCCCCCACTCGGCCCCTGACCCACATCCGCCCCAGAGGAGTCGTAGGCCGAGTAAAAGTGAACACCATCATCTTGTTCCGCGTTGCCCCCTTGCCCGATAAACGCACCAGGGACCTTTGTTTACCATAGATATTTCCTACACGAGTGGATTGAGAGAGAGAGAGAGAGAGAAGGGAGGGGGGGAAGAGAGAAAGAGGAAATGGGAACACGTAAGAGAGGAGGACAAGGATACAGCCACGACACGAGCGGAAGAATTTTGTGACGGAGAGAAAAAGTTTGTGTTAGAAGGCTGGAACATTTATAAGGATGTTGGGGGCAGGGGCTGCTGAGGGACGGGATGTGGGAGGGAGAGGAAAAGCAGTGTGAGGAGGAAGAGATGGAAAAGACAAAAGAAACAGAAAGAGACAGGAAGAACTGGGAGAGTGAAGGGACAGGAAGAGGTGAAGGAGTGAGGGATAAAGTGGAAGGTTGGTGAAGGGCAAAAGAAGTGGAAAGTAGGCAGAAGATCCAAGTGGAATAGAAAGGGAAGGGGTGAGAGACAGCGAGATACAGTTAAGACAAATAGGTAGATGTGAGGAAGGTGTGAAATAAAAGGGAAGAGGTGGAGGGTTGGAAAGGAGGGAAGATGGGAGAGGATGGGGAGAAAGTGGGGTGAAGAAGGATAATTGAGGACGACTATGTGAGAGGGAAAGGGAGACAGGGAGTACAACACAAAAGAGGTGAAGGACTGGGAGTTGGAGGAAGAGGGATAGTGGGATGTGAAAGGAAGAGGATTTAGAAAGGGAGTTTGATGGGAAGAGAAGTGAAAGAGGAGGAAAAATGTAGGTGGGAAACAGATTATGACTGACAATAAAAATGCTAATGATGAAGTAATACTTAACTCCCCAAAGCGATGGCTTATATTATATTGTACTTTTTTCTCGCTATTTCCATTGAGTCTTATGCAAATCAGGAAGAATCTCGTAATGAAGTTAATAAAGCCTGCATCTTCCGGGTAACTACCAGTTCAATAAGTCTTTCCTTGGCTGATTTACTCCGTCTGTTAGCAGCAAAAATAAAATTAAAACATACATCACAGGACTGAAAGAGTTAGAGGAAAGAAGGATTGGGACTGGGAGTAGCGTATATGCATAAGATTGTGGGGTGTTGTATGCAGGATATATATGTTGCTGGGGAAAACATGGGAGGTACTGGGATCAGAGAGTTTAAGAAGAGAATAGTAAGAGGTGATAGGAGATAAGGATAGGGAGGTAAGAGCAACAGTGACTTTGTTGAAAATATGGAAGAGTTAGGAAAGTGTGATGCAGGAGGCAGGAATAGGGAAGATGAAGAATGGAAATGAAAGATGAGAATGTAGGAGAGGGGGGAAGGAGAACAATGAAATGCAAAGGAAAAGGAAAGCACAACAGACCTGTTGGTCCCTTTCGTAGCTGTTTGTTATGGGGAAGGTTATCACTAACAAGGCTATTCAGTGAATTAAAGACAAGGATAGAAAAGCAGGATGATTCCAGATGAAGGGATATGGAATAGTAATGTGGTGCGGGGAAACAGAAATGAAGGAAGAGATGTGGAGTTCAGGGAAGAAATGGGAGAAGTAAGAGAAGGCAAAGAGGGAGGGTAGGAGATAGCAGCAGGACTGGGGAGAAGTGGGTGAAGAGAGAACTAGAGGAAAGAGGGAGGGAAGGGGAAGAGTGGTAAGGGGAAAAATGGGAGGGCGGGGAGAAAAGCAGGGGTTGTTTGAAAGACGGTAGAGGCATGTAAGCTGGGGGTAGAATGGGGAGAGTCAGGAGAGAGAAGTACGATAGGGGAAGTAAGAGTGAGACAAAGTATGGAGAGGGTGTGCGGGAGGGGAGAGGGGGAAAGAGAGAGGTGATGGAGGGAGAGGAACTGTGACTACCAGCACTGGCAGTAAAGTAACCTGATCACCTGAAGGGTAAGTGACGCCACTATGCTGGTTCCCTCACCCCTCCCTCCCTCACCCCCTATCAGTCCCTCATCCCTCCCTCCTTCACCCCTATCAGTCCCTCACCCCACGCTCATCATTTCCTCATCCCTTCCTCGCTCAGACTATCCATGATCCTATCGTTTCCTCCATACCTCATCACTCCCATCACCCCCGTCACTCACTTCCTCCCTCTCTCCTCCATCCATCCCTCACTCCCTCCCATCCATCCCTCACTCCCTCCCATCCATCCCTCACTCCCTCCCATCCATCCCTCACTCCCTCCTTCCAGTTTTTCCCTCCGGCCTTCAGTTCTCGCGTGTCACTCATCTCCTTTTTCACTGTTATTACATTTCCCTCTTACTTTCTCACCGTTTTCTTTCCCTTATCACATTATCTCCTTCATGTTTCCCTCCACCCTGCCTTGCTCACACATTTTATTTCCGTCCTCACGTTTTTTTTTCTTGTTCCTCCCTTGTCCTCTTACCTACCTCACTACTTTTAATCTATATTTAATAATCGACTCTCTCTCTCTCTCTCTCTCGTTTCATTGTTTCTCTCTTTTAGCCTGAAATGATAACAAGTCAGGGAATCAAGGGAGCACAAAGGAACAGACGAGGGAGGAGAGGCGATGAGGGAGTAAAGGGTCGGATAAGTGCACCTAAATGAAAGGAAAGAGAGAGAGAGAGAGAGAGAGTTGCGTGGGAAGGGTGGGCGTGTCTTTGCTCGCCGCCTCTCTCTCTCTCTCTCTCTCTCTCTCTCTCGTGTAATTCCGTGTGGGAGGTGGAGAGGTGACAGAACTGTGTGTGTGTGTGTGTGTGTGTGTGTGTGTGTGTGTGTGTGTTTTATCACTCCATCCCTGATCCTCTTTTCTTGATCTATTTTTCATGTCCTATCTTTTCTTTTTCCCTGTTATTACCTGTGTGTAGCCAGCCCATCCCAGCATCACTTCCTTTCTCTCTTGCCTCACTCTGGCCTCCTCACTCCCTTACACCATCCCTACCTCACACCATCCCTCCCTCCCTACCTCACACCATCCCTCCCTCCCTACCTCACACCATCCCTACCTCACACCATCCCTACCTCACACCATCCCTACCTCCCTACCTCACACCATCCCTCCCTCACTCCCTACCTCTCACCATCCCTACCTCCCTCACACCCTACCTCACACCATCCCTCCCTCCCTTACTCCCTACCTCGCACCATCCCTCCCTCACTCCCTACCTCGCACCATCCCTCCCTCACTCCCTACCTCACACCATCCCTCCTCACTCCCTACCCCACACCATCCCTCCCTCACTCCCTACCTCACACCATCCCTCCCTCACTCCCTACCTCACACCATCCCTCCCTCACTCCCTACCTCACACCATCCCTCCCTCACTCCCTACCCCACACCATCCCTTCCTCACTCCCTACCTCACACCATCCCTCCGTCCCTCTTTGCCTTATCCACTCATACATTTTTCGTCTCTCTCACTCTCTCACTTTCCCACACCTGCCCCTCCACCCACCTGCCTCTCACTCTCTTTCTCCCCCTTTGCAACCCTTCATCCACCAACCACGCTCTCTTCCCCCGTACGCCCCCTCCCCACCTGCCTTTCTTTCTCTCACCTCCTCCCCCCATTCCCTTGTACACCCGTCTCCACCTGCCGCTCCCTTATTTTCTCCCTTTCTCCCCTCCCCTGCCGCTCTGTCACCTCTCTTAGTCAACCTCCGTGCATTAACCTCCTCCCCACCACCTCTTCCTGCCTGCCCTTCCTCTCATCCCAGCTGTATCCCTTCCTTTTTCCCCTGCCTAACGCCATTTACCTCTTCTTTTCCCATCTTCTCCCCCCCTACCCATGCTCCATCGTCTTGTCTGTCCTCTTTTCTTCCACTTACCCTGGCCTCTTACCCCTGCCTCCCTACCGTAGTCTTTTCTTTTCCTGTCTAGTCCTATGCACCTTTCCCCTTTGTCCTAACTATGCCTCCCAACCTTAATTTTTCCTCCCTCTTCCTTTTCCCACCCTCTGCTTCCTTTTTAGTGATCCTTTCCTTTTCCCTCCCAGCATTCCTTCTTTCCACCCCTCCTTCTCCCTTTCCCGTGCCTTCTTTGTCTCTCCCCCTCCCCTGTTGACTCCTCTCCACCTTAATCTTTGTCCCCCTCTCCCATCCTCCTCTTTTGTCATGATTCATCTCCCCTCCCTTTCGTTTTCTCTCTTTTACCCACTCCTCCGTTGTTCATTTTCATTCCTCCCTACCTTAGTGTTTTTAATCACTTTCAGCCCTTCAAGACTTTCCCCTTCTCATTCTTACCTTCACCCTCCCCTTCCCCCGTTTCATCCCTTCCCCACCTGCCATCTCACCCTTTACCCTCCTCTCATCCCTTCCCCCACCTCACCTCCTCATCTGTTCTCTGCCTTCAGCACTCTCTCAGTCTCATCCCCTCCCCTTACCACTTTTTTGTCACCTTTCTCCTTACCTCAGCCGTAATCCTCTCCCCTTCCCCTTCCACCCTTCCTCTCATACCTCACCCATTCCCCATCCTCGGACCTTAGTCGTTATTCCCAGTCTCCCTCTTCTCACTCCCCGTGTTAGCTGTCATCCCCTTCCTCACCCTTCTTCCCCCTTTCGTCAGCCGCCATCCCGTGCCTCCCCCTTTTCTTTCTCCCTGTCCCTTCCCTACCTCCCCCTGCCTCGTTGCCATCAGCTGCTCGTTATCAGTGCTGGTGCCAGTGGCCTCCCTGTGTGTCTCACCTGCCTCGCCTCTCCTCACACCTGCCCAAACCTGCCTTTCCTCCACAGTTGCCTTCCCCCACCTGCCTCCTCTACATTACACTTCCGTTTCTCTCTCTCTCTCTCTCTCTCTCTCTCTCTCTCTCTCTCTCTCTCTCTCTCTTTGTGTGTGTGTGTTTCCAAAGCTTGTACTCCATACTCCACATTCATTCTGCTCCCTTCTCTTTAACATTATTTTATACTCTCTACTGATTCACATCTTCGTATCTTCCTTACACCCACATTCTCCTTTTCTCTCCCTTTCTCTTCTTACATCTTTCCAGCATTTCCTCACTTCTTGTCACGCACTCTTATTTTCCCGCCTTTTTTCCTGCCTTGTCTAGCCTCCACTTTTGTTACATTTGCCTCCTTGCGTTGTAAATTTTCTCTTTTTCCTTTTCCCTTCATGGATTTTTGTTTTCTTAACATTTTCTCCTCCCTGTCTTCTTCCTTCCTTCCCTACATCCATCCAACATTCTTCCCTGCCCTTCTTCCTCCAGTATTTTAAAACATTCTTTTCCCCATCTCCAAAACTTTCCCCGTTTCCTTCCTTCCTTCCCTTCATCCAGTATTTTCTCCCTCTCTCCCCCCACCTCATTTTCAACATCCTCTCTCTCTCTCTCTCTCTCTCTCTCTCTCTCTCTCTCTCTCTCTCTCTCTCTCTCTCTCTCTCTCTCTCTCTCTCCAATTGCTTCCTTCCTACCAACCCCCCGTTCCTTCCCTGCATGCTGAAGTGTCCATCCTCGCCTCCACCTTCCTTGTAGCTCATGTCAGAAGTTAGAGGAGTTTAGGTTAGGAGCAAGAGGAGGAAGAAAGACACTGGAATACGGAGGAAAGTGACGGGTTTGGAGGAAGGAAGGAACTGGAAAACTAGGGAAGTGGAGGGTTTGGAATAAGATACTGATAGGCAAAAGGAGAGAGGAAGAGTTTGGAGAAGGTAAGAGCATGAGGAAGGGACGAGCGAGTAGTGAAGATAGAGGTTCTTACACAGATACACAGGTTACCGTGCATGATCTTTGGGGTGCGAGGTGAGGTGATCCGGCCAGCATGAGACATTTGCAACGACTTCGTGCCAGTGTTTTTTTTTTTTTTTTTTCCAACTTCCAGACGATTTCATTCAGCTTAGGAGTGACTTTTAGAACTGGATGGGTTAGATGTAGCCTTAATTAGTTCCTTCACAGTTAATGTCGAAAAAAGTGGTACCGTAGCTCAGTTAAGATGAAGAATGCGTGAAAAGAGCGTGGGGGATAGGAAAGCATAAGATCACTGAGCCTGTACCCTTTGCCGTACCCACAACTGATAAGAACTTTTACACCAAATTATACATCACTGCTGGAAAATATGAATTGGACGTTGTATGTAAGAGCTGAATGAACGAGCGGTAAAAATAGTGCTTTTGCCAACATTAATACATGAAGTTCAGTTATGATGCTCAACCACGACTGTATAGTGGAGGGGGAAGAACAGAGAATTGATGTAAGGAGGAGGAGGACGAGTTTTGTAGGTTCATTGATGGGGTGGAGAGGTGTGTGTGGAGGGGAAAGTGGATATGTGGAGGTTGATCAAGTGGCGAGGAGGGGGGAAGGCTGGTGCCAGGGAGTGTGTAGGCTATGGCGGGGAAAGTACAGTAACTGTTAGCCCGGATGTAGAGGTGGATAGGAAAGGAATGAGGATGTGGTGAGGATGTTGGCTGATACACAGGGAATGGTGGCCGGAGATGAGGAGAAGGTGGTGGGCCAGGGAAAATTCATATTGCCATGGGAAGGAAACTGGAGTGTGACGATGAGACATTGTTAGCGAATACATAAGCAGGGGAGGAGGGCAGGCGTGGAAGGGGAGGCGTGTCCATCGGCCGGTGGGAGAGTGAGGGGCGTGTGGGCCGGAAGGGAGGGAGGAGGGGAGAGCGGGAGGGAGCAGACCAAGCCACAACAACCGGCGGGAAACCTGAGTGACGTCACGGCTTTGACGTCACCCAGAGCTCAGCGTTGGCCCACGTCATACTCTAGGTCACAGCGGGGATCATGGAGCTACAGGATTTTCTGTGTTTATTGTGTAGTTTGGCTGTCCTTGACTCTGGCTGCCACACATTTATATACATATATGGCTAGTCCCAGGATTAGCTGAAAAAATAGACCTAGTGGGTATCACTTGCCAAGGTTTTGCAATAATGGGGAGGGAAAAAAACCTTGATGATAGAGCGAGGTGGAAGGATAAAATAAAGATCTATCGTGCAGAACATGGTGGGTGGCGTGGGCTGTTGAAAGGGAATAATAATGAGTTGTAGATGGAGGCTTGTGACGATTTTGTCGCAGCCATCTGGATGAATTCTACGACGGAACGCGTGGCTGTAGGTAGCTACCTACGGTAGACAGATGAACTACTGTACCCTTCAGCTAAGCCTGCGTACAGGTGTGGTGTATCTGTGTTTTCGTAACAGTAGCACTTGTGTTTTCTTTTATCACCATGCCCATTGTCACTGCCCGCTAACACCACTACTCTTTCAGTTACCGGGAACGGAGTTTAGTATGTATGTCGTGGGACACTGGGTTCACTTTCCAATCTTCCCCACTGCCCACACCCGCTCCTTCCACCCGTGGTGTGTGTGTGTGTGTGTGTGTGTGTGTGTGTGTGTGTGTGTGTGTGTGTGTTAGATGACGGAGGGGACATCAGTGACAGAGGAGGGGGTGAGGGTTGCTAGGTGGGAGAAGAGGGGTGAGCATGGAAGAAAAGAAGGAGTAACAGCCCTAGGAGGATGAGGAGACGGATGAGGCAGAGGGAGGGAAGGGGTTGGAGGGAGGAAGGGTTGAGGCAGCAGACAGCATGGTTCACCCCGCCGACACAAGCAGACTTGGCAACATGTGTTCTCGCTCCTACCATGCCACCTCACCCAAGAGCATCACCCCCAGCACACACACACACACACACACACACACACACTTATTTTGCCTTCTCTTGTCACCTTCGCACACCTTAGCAGTCCTAACTCATCCCTGGCACAGCATGCTTGTCTCAGCCAAGTCACTCCTCCTCCACCCTCTTTCTACCTCAGCCACCTCGCACGCACTCATTGCATCACCCGTGCCACCCCACACACACTCATTGCCTCACCCCTGCCTCACCACACGCACGCACTACGTACCCTTGCCACCCTGCACACACTCATTGGCTCACCCCTGCCACCCCACACACACACCCTCATTGCCTCACCCCTGCCATTCATCATACACCTTTCACACCACCCCATCTCAGTTATGCTCCTTTCCTCTTCCCCCACCAACTCCACTCCGTCGCGTCACCCCTTCCCCAAACACACCCATTGCCACACTTCTTTGTACGTCAGTCGCCACTCACACACACCTTGCAGTTCCCATGAAAACACACACACACACACACACACACACACACACACACACACACACACACACACACACACACACACACACACACACACACACACACACACACACACACACAGTAACCTTGGCTGTTGATATCGTTCAGCACCTTCACTCCTTATTATATAACTGTCAGTCCTTATCATAGGGTGTATTATACCTCCCACCCTCACCCTGAGCATCACTGCCTCCTCATCACACACCCACACCCGTCACCACCACTCATGCCAGCGTCCGGTACACATATCACCACACACACCAGCACCTCATCATTAGTAGACGCTATCTGTGTTGCAGCGTAGAATATCTTGCTGTGCCCCACGCCACGCACTCACCACTACCACGCCACGCAGCATCCGTCACCTCCTCCCACCATCCTTCACCACACTGTTCACCACACAGTATTCATATTACCCAGTTTTCACCACACCACATCACACAACATTCACCGCTGCCACACCACACATTCTCCATACCACACCACACGACTCAATATCACACAACATTCACACACCACACAGCATTCACCACACAGCTTTCACAGCACACCAAACCAGGCAACATTCATCACACGACACCACACCCCACAGCATTCAACACACCACACATCATTTACCACACCACACAACATTCACCACACCACACAACATTCACCACACCACACAACATTCACCACACCACACCACACAAAATTCACCACATGACACCACACAAAATTCACCACATGACACCACACAGCATTCGCCACACCACACCCTACAATATTCACCACACCATGCCACACCACACAACATTCACCACACCACACAACATTCACCACACCACACGGCATTCACCACACCACATCCCACAACATTCACAACACCACACAACATTCACCACACCGCACAACATTCACCACACTACACCCCACAACATTCACCACACCACATAACATTCACCACACCACATAACATTCACCACACTGCACAACATTCACCACACCGCACAACATTCACCCCACAACATTCACCACACCACATAACATTCACCACACCTCACAACATACACCACACTACACCCCACAACATTCACCACACCACATAACATTCACCACACCACACAACATTCACCACACCACACCACACAACATTCTCCTCACCACACAACATTCACCACACCATACAACATTCACCACACCACTCAACATTCACCACACCGCATCCCACAACATTCACCACACCACACCCCACAACGTTCACCACACCACACCCCACAACGTTCACCACACCACACCATACAACATTCACTACACCACACCACACAACATTCACTACACCACACTACACCACGCATCATTCACAACATTCACCACAACATTCACCACACCACGGTACACAACATTCACCACACCACGCATCATTCACCACACCACACAACATTCACCACACCACACCACACAACATTCATCACACCACACCACCCATCATTCACCACACCACACACCATTCACCACACCATACCACACAACATTCACCACACCACACAACATCACCACACCACACAGCATTCACCACACTTCACCCCACAACATTCACCACACCACACCACACAACATTCACACACCACACCACACAACATTCTCTACACCACACCCCACAACATTCACCACACAACACCCCACAACATTCACCACACCACACCCCACAACATTCACCACACCACACCCCACAACATTCACCACACCACACCCCACAACATTCACCACACCACACCCCACAACATTCACCACACCACACCCCACAACATTCACCACACCACACCCCACAACATTCACCACACCACACACCACAACATTCACCACACCACACACCACAACATTCACCACACCACACCCCACAACATTCACCACACCACACCCCACAACATTCTCCACACCACACACCACAACATTCACCACACCATACAACATTCACCACGCCACACCATGCATCATTCACCACACCGCACCACACAACAGTCACCACACCACGCATCATTCACCACACCACACACCATTCACCACACCATACCACACAACATTCACCACACCACACAACATCACCACACCACACAGCATTCACCACACTTCACCCCACAACATTCACCACACCACACAACATTCACACACCACACCACACAACATTCTCCACACCACACCACACAATATTCACCACACAACATTCACCACACCACACCCCACAACATTCACCACACCTCACCCCACAACATTCACCACACCACACCCAACAACATTCACCACACCTCACCCCACAACATTCACCACACCACACCCCACAACATTCACCACACCTCACCCCACAACATTCACCACACCACACCCCACAACATTCGCCACACCACACAGCATTCACCACACCACACCCCACAACATTCACCACACCACACCCCACAACATTCTCCACACCACACCCCACAACATTCACCACACCATACAACATTCACCACGCCACACCATGCATCATTCACCACACCGCACCACACAACAGTCACCACACCACGCACCATTCACCACACCACACTACACAACATGCACCTCACCACACCACACGGCATTCACCACTCCACACTACACAACGTTCACCACACTACATAACATTCACACCACACCACACCCCACAAGATTCACCACACCACATAACATTCTCCACACCACATTCCACAACATTCACCACACCAAACCACACAACATTCACCACACCACACCCCACAATATTCACCACACCACATAATATTCTTCACACCACGCTCCACAACATTCACCACACCACACCCCACAATATTCACCACACCACATAACATTCTTCACACCACGCTCCACAACATTCACCACACCACACCACACCAGACAACATTCACCACACCACACCACACCACACAACATTCACCACAACATTCACCACAACCACACTTTAAAACATCATCTTCTATACTGGACATCACAGCATTTTTCACCGCTGTTGTAAGCATCCTGTTAGCGCACCTACCACACTCCACCACACCTCTTCAACCGCAGCCTTCACCCACCCCGCCGTATTTCCTTGGCACACACCCTTACAACCTTCACCACACTTCCGTACCTACAGCCCCTGCCACGACCACCATGACTACCTACACATTACCACACCACACCACCTACACCACTGCACCACCACCAGCACCATCATACACTCCAATCATGGCAGCCATTTTTCGTCATCTACCACAGTCTTATGCCACATTTCCGTACCACATGTGCCACAGTCGTCTCCGTTACCACCATGGCTCACCAGCACTATTTCCTTTACCACACGTATCCACCATTGCACTGCCACACCGCGCTACCACGTGTCCGTACCACACAGACCATTACACCACCACGCCCAGTACCACATTTCCGTACCGCACCACACAACACAGCCGTCATCAGCACTTTTCACCTTTACCTCTTACTACCATTACACACCACCACATCCTAGTACCATACCCACATACAGTCGACATCCTGTACCACTAGCTACCGTCACATTCTGCCACATCCCAGCACTACAGCCTTTAGCGGCATCACACTTTACCACATTACACAACCACACCACCCACCGTTCAAGGCCTCGTCAGACCTCCAGGAGCGTCACTTACTCTCACTGCCACATGCCCTCACCTCACTTCTTTCTCTCTCGTCTTCTGCCTCCCTACTCATTCTGTTCTCTTCTTGCACCTCCATCCTCTCTCGTTTTCGTGCGTCTCATCCTCAGGTCCTGTTTTGAAGGTTTTATCCTCTCATTGTCTCATTTCCTCTACGCTCCTGTGATTCTTGCTGCTCTTCCTTTCACGTGCATCTGCCAGCCATCTGCCTTTTCATCATGCCCGTCGTCTCGCTCCCACCTCTCTCTCTATCACATCATCTCCCTTCTAGCTACATGCTTCTTCCGTATCCCTTTCTCCTTTGCACACCTCGACCCACTCCACACCCCTATCTCACCATCTCCCTTCTACCTGCTCCCCTTCTCCCTTCCCCACCAGCCCGCCTCTTATCTTCCTTTTCTACATCGTCCACTTGCCTTCCTCTTCTCCATTTCCCATGTTCTCACTTTTTAATATCACGTATTCTCTTTACTTTTTAATATCACGTGTTCTCTTTCACTCCCCCACGCTGCTTTCTGCCTCCCCTCTACCCCTCCCCCACGCTGCCTTCTGCCTCCCCTCTACCCCTCCCCCACGCTGCTTTCTGCCTCCCCTCTACCCCTCCCCCTGACCACTTCCTCCCACCACCCCCACTCATCCTAGCCTCTTGCTCCGGATGTTTAAGTCTTTTTGCCATTTTTTTTTCTCTTTTCTCTCTCTCTCTCTCTCTCTCTCTCTCTCTCTCTCTCTCTCTCTCTCTCTCTCTCCCCCCTTCTTTCACGTATTTCCTTTCCCTCCTGTATTACGGTACTCATCACCCCCCCATTACCATCTCCACATCCACCTCCTTCTCCGCTCTCCACCTCCCTGCCATCCCTCCTCCTCCTCCCCTCCACCTCGCTCCCATCCCTCCTCCTCCTCCCCTCCACCTCGCTCCCATTCCTCCTCCTCCCCTCCACCTCCCCTCCCCCTCCCTCCCGTCCCTTCTTCGCCTCCCCTCCACCTCCCTCCTCTGGCAACCGTACACTCATATTTGTTGTGGTTGGTCCTCCACTCCCTACCCTTGCGGATGTAGTCGAGTAGCCCAGCCAGTAGCCCAGTAGCCCCCCGCCAGTAGCCTTGTAACGTCGCCAGTAGCTCGGTAGCCCCACCAACAGCCTAGTATCTCCACAAACAGTAGTACTAGGCTAATAGTTGGCTAAGCAGCTCCTGCAATAGATCCGTCAATAACCAGTTTGTCCACCGATTACCCAGTTACCCAGTGACCGCCAGCAAAGACTATGTTGATTACCTTCCCTTTATTTACAGTATGTGGCGTTATCTCCAGAAGAACAGTGGTAGCCAACGTAACTGAGGCTTTGACCTCTCGAGTTAATATGCATAGCGCAGGCTAGCATTTTTTTTTTTTTTTCCAGTAATAGCCTATGTGGCTGAATGCACAGCCCAAGATACGTCTGTTCACTAAGTAGGAAAGCCCTTTTTTTTTTTTTTTTTTTTTTTTTTTTTTTTGCAGTACTAGCCAACAGGTAGGCTACGTGTTTGACTGGTGTCTTTGTAATATAAGTATTCTGTACTGAGAGTTGTCATCATAATATCTGTGATACTTCCATGGTACATACTCTGCTCTTTTTCTTTCTTTTTCTTTTCCTCTTTTTTCCTCTGTGGTTTATCTGTGTCCTTCACTTTAATCTAGTACCGCTGTAGCCTGTTTAACACTACTCTCAGTATTTGTTTTGCATTGGTAAGGCATCTGCGATAAAGCGAGATAACCTGATACCCTCTGTGAACCCTCAGAGCTAACTTTATCTTTTTAGTATCAGACTTAAAAGAAAAAAAAAGTGTCGGTGTAAATATAAGGTTGCGACATAGGTGGGAGGGGTGACCTTGTGTGCAGCTGCCGCGTACTGTGGGAAGAGCCCCTGAAACTAGGCCTGCCGGAGACAATGAGGCGAGGGTGAAGGATGGCATGATAAGTCCACCTTGGGCCAGACGCGAGCTGCTCTGCCCACTTGTATGTATCTGATAGTGACCTCTCCCTCCTTCCATCCCTTCCCGTCTCCCTCCCCTTCTCCCTCTTCGCTGCCTTCCCTACCTCCCTCTCCCTGTCTGTCTTCTTACCTGCCTTCCTTCCTTTCTTTCTAAATTCCTGTCCTCGTTTCTCTTTCCCATTTTGTCTGTCTCCCTCCCCTTTCCCTTCTTATCAGTGTCCCTCCCTCTCCGTCATCCGTCACATCTCTCCCTGCCATTGCCCTCGCCTCTGCCTTGTCCGAAGGCCTTCATTGTGTCCTGTCCATGCCAGAGTGTTGTCCTTCCCTGCTTCCCATTTTTCTTAATCTCTTCCAAGAACATGATGACGTCACTACTAACCTCCCATCCTACTCTCGATCTCCCTGCCTTCCACTAATCTTTATCCTTAAGTCCCTCTCTCCTTTCCCCCTCCTCCAGTTCTTTTTAGCTGCTGTATTCCTTTGTACTCTTTCGTTGTCGTGTAACCCGTCACATACTTGTTTCCTTGTTTTTCTCTCTTCCGTATTCTCTGTCTCGTACATCCACCATTCTTTGTCACGTTTCAATTTTCATTCTTTGGTTATACGCATTATTACCGCTTCTTGTTTCGTACGGGAGTATTTTTTTCTTACTTTCACTCTGGATATGAATCAACACGTTAAACACAATGACGTGTTTGTATCTAATTAGCCGACCATCGGAGGATTCTGTTCGATTAAGAAAAGACCTCTTGTAGTGGAAGAATTCCATAAAGCTATATTTAACCCCACAACCCCACCAGTTAGAGAAATGCAATCAAAGTTAGGCCTAAATAAACTGTAAAAGGCTTCAGTGATTTGAAGTGGAGGAACTAGTCATCAGCATGCAGGAAAGTTAGTCGTGTTGCAGGAAAGAAACCGGTTACAAAACGATTTTCTCACAAACATACGCACCACCAGTGTCAACATCTAGTCATGGCGGGTAAATTTCCGTGTTTATGTGTGTGTGTGTGTGTGTGTGTGTGTGTGTGTGTGTTGGTGGGGGGGAGTTAGGTTCGGTTAGGGTAAGTTAGGACCAACCGTAGGTTAGGTTTTTCGATACAGTGTCATAATTGTCTGGTATAGTTTGGTGTCTTCTATTCTGTCCTTCACTAGCCTGTCTTGGGACGTTTATTTCCAAAAGTGTGGAAATTTAGTCTTTTTAGTCTGTCTTGATATGAAGAGTTCCAAATATCATGTATCATTTTTGTTATTTTTCTTGGTACATTTCTTTACGAATTTATATCCACTCTGTAATACGGACACCATAATTGCATGTCCTAGTCTAAATGTGACCTTACTAGGTAGTGCTAGATAAAATTTATGTTTTTTTTTCTTCATTATATATATATATATATATATATATATATATATATATATATACGGTATCGTCCGGACCTGGGATGAAAGTTTAGAGAGTGAAGTGACGTGAAAGGATACAATACAACAGGGAAGAAATGTTGCTGGCTGCATGAAAGCAGTGATGAGAAATAGGGAAGTGGGCATAGAAATAAAGTCACTGCAAGACAGTAGTGTGATTCCACTCTTACGTGTGGGCATGAAGTGTGAACCCTGTCAGAAGGACAACATTCAAGAGAGCACTAGAAATAAGTTTTTTTGTGAGGACAATGTGTAGCTACTTGGTGAGACAGACAATGACGAGGTGAAAAAGCGTTGTGCTGCTGATGTTGATGTGATTGTGAAAGCATTAGGAGGAATAGTCTAGTGTGTATGAGTGAGGTGGCAGGGGAAAGAGGAAGAGGGAAACAGAGGATGATATGCAGGGATGGAGTGGAGAGAGATATGAGAAAGAGGAGTATGAGTTGGAGGGAGGGCGGCCAAATGGCAGAGAGCAGGGCAACGTGGAGGCAATATGTTTGTAGTCACCCTGTACGGGCTCTCTCTCTCCACTCCCTCTCCCCCTCCCCTCCACCCCACGTCCGCACCCTAGCGTGGGAGTAGTAACCCCCCTGAGGCAGGTGGATGTGGTGGGAGTCGCCCGTGCACACCACCACCTGCGCTCCACATGCTCGCCGCTCCCTGCCTCAGCCCCTCCCCTCACCACCCCACCCACGGATCGCCTGTCTCTTAAACCTTCCTTCTTCATTCCAAAACTCCTTCCATTCTTTCCTGTTCTCATTGTTTTTTCCATTCTGTACTTTCGTAATTTCCTTCAGTTTCTTCCTCTTCGAGTTTCCCTTTCATTCGTTCTTCCCTGTTGTCACACACTTGCCATTCCTTTTCTCATTGCCTTTGTCTTGCTTCTCACCGTTCCACACTGTTCCTTCCACTTTCTTTTCCTCTCTTGTATCCACCCCATATCCCCTGCCTCCTTGCATCTCTCCTCTCCCTTCCGTGCCATACTTCACCTGTACCCCTTTCTTTGCATTCTCCTCTGCTGTACAAAACCTCACACTCCCTTCTATACTGAGTGATGTTTTTTCTCACTTTTTCCTGCTGGTTTCGGCTGAAGGGTTTGTTGGAAGAGGGGGAGTCTTCTTCTTTGTAACCCTTGTCATATTTTAGTAGTTTAGTTACTCTTGTAGGAGATGCCTAGCATGGGCGAATTGGTCTGTTGCAATTATCCTCTCTTGTTATGTTCTTAGGGGAGTTGGGAACAGGAGATGGATGCAAGGAGAGAGGGGAAAGAGAGGATGATGTATGTGTGACAAGGCTGGGAGTGTAAGCAGTGATGGAAAGACAAGCTCAGAGGATGGAGGTACGAGAGAGAGAGAGAGAGAGAGAGAGACTTTTGGTGTCCCATTGCTCACGCTTCGCGAAATAAATAATAAGACCCTATATATTTGCTTTGATTTTTGCGTTATTACACTGTTGCCTTGGTTTAAAGTCTTTACGAACCACGATTCCTCTGTCTGTCGCATTTCGATTTATTAATGCTCAGCATCTCCTTTCATCGCCTCTCCTTAGATATATCCTCCGTCTCTGCCTCCCTCCCTCCACAGTGCCACCACAGAGCGATACGTTTCAATATAGTTGTGAATTATGTACACCATCCACGTGCCGCTACCCCCACAACGCACTACACTCTCACACCACACTCCCACCCCACACCACATCACACCCCAAAGTACACTTAACAGCACACCACACTCTCACACCTTCACATTGCACATCCACACCACACTTCACCACACCCCGAACTACACATGACTCCTCACCACAGTCCCACACCTTCACACTACACTCCCACACCACACTACACCACATTGCAACTACACATCACACCACACCACGTTCCACACCACGCCTGCATTCCACACTCACCATAGCACCACACCACATCACATTCCCACAGCACACCACCCTCTCACCGTCACAGCACCCCACATCGCATCACACCACTCTACTGCATGCACACTGACGCACACATTGATGGCAGCACACATAGGCCAGTCAAGCAGCACAGGTACAGGCCGCTGTATGCATGCTTATATATAGGGACAAATTTACACCAAAGGAGACACATTTGAGTACACAGTGAGCAACATAAACATATACAATATGCATATCCTATAATATATGCATACTTACATACATACTAGGCTACATCATTCAGTACACACACACACACACACACACACACACACACACACACACACACACACACACACGTGGCGTAGTAGTGAAAGCGTGGCCGACTCCTCACTCTCACTTTCACCAAGCGCGCGCGCACGCACACACACACACACACACACACACACACACACACACACACACACACACACACACACAGTAAACATCGTCTTATTAATATGCCACAGTGCAAATGTCGCCATTGCCAGACCTAGACATGCGCATTGTGTATGTGTGTACGTGTGTGTGTATGTGTGTACGTGTGTGTGTGTGTGTGTGTGTGTGTGTGTGTGTGTGTGTATACGTGTGTGTGTGTGTGTGTGTGTGTGTGTGTGTGTGTGTGTGTGTGTGTGTGTGACCTTGTACTGTGAGTCTGGAGGTCATTTGCAGCTCCGACCTCACTGTTGTACCACTCACTCCCACAGACAGCCATCCACACCACGAACTCACTCACTCTTGATATTCTTCTTTCCACTCCACCTCATTGGCCCAGCACTCAATCCAGTCTCAGCCACACACATCACCCAACAGAGCAGTTAATCCCATCACTGTCACAGGTCTCCCCTCAGCAGAATATAATCACCCTACGGTAGGAATAAGAAAACAAAAAACATCGTATTGCGAGGATTATATTAGTTTTTCTAACCTGTTCACTATGATATTATTTTCGGTCCTAAATAGAATAAATTATATGGCGGGAGGAATAAATAAGTCATCATATTGTATGGTTGATTGACACTGTCCTGCTCCATTACGTCCTTAAGCAGAGCAATCCGTCTTGCGAGTGAAACAATACTCTTAACAAAAAGATGTCGCTGAAGGGGTTAAGTTATCCACACCATCCGCGTGCCACTTCATCACACAACCACCACCTACCATTGCCTGGCGTATCCCTTTGTCTCGTCACAGCCATGCCGTTGTCCATTCTACTTAGAACGTTCAAACCGCACATCTCTTAACCACAGCCATCCACACCACCACACAACCTTTCGCACTAGATCACACTGCCATACAACCCTTCACACCACCACACTAACCTTCACACCAGATCACACCGCCACACATCCTTCCATACCATTCACCAATCCACGATGCGATTCATTTTACTAAACTGCCTTCACCTGTCTTTAGAGATGTTTCGTTTTAATCTGATACTGATAGCCTGATTCACCCTTTTACTTACACTCGCGGACGCACAATCTGTAGCATCCTGACCACTTTCGCCTGATCCACACCACACCCACCAGTACTTGACACACCCACAGCGTACACCCTGGCTAATCCTAAGTGCTGTAGTTACACGAATGTCAACCACACCCACACCCATTATTCACATCCTCCACATTCAGCCACACCTATCGTATTCCGCCAGGTCCACAACCAACCACACCCACTTACACCCCGATACCTTGCTGCTCCCACGCCCACCTACTTCCACCACACCCACACCTACGCAGCCCACCTGCCAGCCATACCCACAAGGCGTCTCAGGTAGCTCTGACCTTGCTCAGTAGCCACGACGTCGTCTCTTCCTGCACGCCACCGCCTTCTCTCCCCACCTATACACCTTGTCCCCTACCTCATCTATCTTGTCCCCCACCCCTCCTACCTAGTGCCTCCATCCCATCTACCTTGACCCCCTACCCCGCCTGCCTTGCCCCTCCCCCCTCATCCCTTGCCTTGCATCTCGTCCCATCCCACCTGCCTTGTCCCCCTCCCCCTTCCTACCGAACTTCACCTGCTGTCTCCCATCACCACCCTTTTTGTTCCCCCATCCCACTCCATCTACCTCACCTGGCCACCTGCCTTGTTTCCAGAGCCTTACCTTTTCCTTTATCTCGTCCTCTCACCATCTCGCCTGCCACGTCCCCTCATCCTCATGCTTCCTCATCACCTTCCAGTCCCAGCTTAATCTCCCACCAGTAACCTTGGATCATCACCTTGTCTCCCCACCTGCCTTTGCCTTGGGAGAAAAAGTTGTATGGGGAAAGTAGGGAAATGGAAATAGTGGGACGAACCTGAGAGAGGGAAGGAATGAGATTTGGTAGAGGAGGAAAGGTTAGGTGTACAGCTCTGCGAGGGAGAGGTGTATGGGGAAGATATAATTGGTATGGGACAGTTCAAATCTTTAAAGTGAAAAAAAAGGAATATTCTCTAAAAATGTTATGATATGAGAAGAAAGGGCATCGTACAATAAATATATACGAGGAGAAAGCGAAATATCTCAGTGCTAGTTCACAAAATCTCTCTAGCAGTGTTGTAAAGTATACTCGTAAATAGTCTGACCCTCAGACTTCTGTGTAAATCTTATGAAAGATGTTGTTTGGAGTATCGTATGACAAGACGGCAGGTATTCACCAGCTCATACTGGCATCCTCTTGGAAGGTTGTTGCACGCAGTTCTTGTCGGGATGGCAGCCAGCTCGCTGTCAGATTAATGTAACTGAAAATTGTCAGAGTTCTCCGGCGTGGTAAATATAGTTACGTCAGTTCACCCACAAAACTGTATGGGGAGTAGCCCTCGTGACTGCAGTTGTAGGTTTGGAGAACGAAGAGCTGTCTGTAAGTTCATATTCACAAACCCTCATGGAGATTTAACACTGGAAATAACTAGAGTGCGCTGCAGTTATATACGTTCCGCACGTTTATGCTTGTGTTGTGTAAGCTGGTGACGCCACTGCCTTTATCTCCTGTGTTTGGCTTAGTTTATGAGGGTTACACAAGGGTGAGGGTGCAGTAGAATGTTGAGTGAAAGAGAAGAAACCCTGAAGTAAAAAAAAAAAAAATGAACTCTTTATTATATTTAGTGACATTATGAAAAACAATTAAAGTGGGAAGTGCGAAAAAAATGTGGAATCAGGGACTACAAGACGTTACATAAAGAGGCAGAAAAAACGATGACTTGTTAAGTATAAGAGGACTTGCAGCGCATCAGTACCAAGCAGATGAAAACTACGCTGCTTTCATCCCCCCCCCCCTCCATCTTCCCCACCCTCTCGTTTGCTGCTCCCTAAATCTTGCTTCACTGTTCCTTCATCTCCTTTATTAACTTATCCTGCCTCCCTGCTTCATGGATTTTCCCTTCATTTCTGCCTCATTTCATCTTTCATTTCTTTCTCCCCATTGTCTGTCTCCATCCTTTCTCCTCTGCTATTCCTTCATTTTTTCACTTTTCCCTCCACTTTTCCTCTTCGTGCCTTCCTCTCCATTCCTTACTATTCCTTCTTCCTTTCTCTCGCGTTCCTTATTCTTCTTTCCTTCCTATATAGCCTATCTCTACTTCACGTAATGCACATACTTCCTGATACTCTCCCCAATCTACCAGACACTGATTGGCAATTCTCTGTTTAGCTATGACAGTCTTTATTTTTACCCCACATTACATCCAGCTTACACATCTCCACAATCCACACATCTCTCGCTTTATCGTGATTCTTCCTTTCCTCCCCCTCCCCCCGCATCCCTTTCCTGGGTCTTTAACTTCCCCCCAGCAGTTGCCCAGCTGCTCTTGGCAAGGGAAAAGGGGGGAAAGCCGAGGGGGGGGGGAGGAGAAAAGAGGAACAGGGTGAAAGAAAAAAGAGAAAAGTGAAAATAATGAATAGGGAATGGAGAGAATCGGAGAGCGAACACGAGGAGTATGAGAGGACGAGAGACGGGATGGCGAAGAACAGGAAATGAGGGAGGGAAAAAAAAGGGAGGGGGGAGGGTGGTTATGGTGATCCGGAAGAGGAGGGAAGGAGTAGAGACAAAGAGGGGGAAGGGAGGGGTAGATGGAGGCATAGAAGAGTAGGGGGTGGCCCGGGTGGGGGACTTAGTCAGAAATGGAGACAAAGCGGGAGGTGGCGGTGTGTCGTTAGTGTAGGGTGGCAGGAGGGTCGGGTTGAATATCCGAAATCTGGCTTGGGGGAGGCAGGAGCAGAGGCAGAGGCAGAAAGGGAATGTCGGAGGGGGATAGGGGGACGTACTGTGTGGGTAAGGGAAGGTATGACTGTGGTAGGAGTGAAAAGCCTATTTAAAGGGAAGCCCTGAAGAGTTAGAAAAATGTAGCCTACCCTCAGAATACGAGTATTCAGGAGAGAGAGAGAGAGAGTGCTGGGGGCAGGAAAGAGGAGAGATGGAGCGTGGGGAAGGGAGGAGAGAGCGTGACCAGAACAAGGCGAAAGAGGGAGCATGTTGCGGGAAAAGCGAAATAGGGTGTATGGAAGGAGCAAGATGTACTCATAGAAGCAGCTGTTGGGAAGAAGCGGGAGTGAGACGAGTTACGGTATGACATGAAGGAGAGTAGCGATGGAGAATGTATCCTGTGCTGAGAGTAAAGATGGAGATTGGAAAGAAGTGATGGGAGGGGGAAAAGGATGGAGTGGAAAGAGATGAGAGAAGGTTTGTAAGAATATAAGAGAGGATGACTGTGGTAGGCCAGTTGGCCTGGGCTAGGCAGGTCCTACAAGTGTGATTAAACTACTAGAATAAGACAAGGATAGCAAAGAAGGCTCTCTCCCACCCACTAAGCCCTCCAGCTAAAACCGGCAGGAAAAGGTGAGAAGGGACACCACGCAGAATAGAAACACTTACTTGGCTATTTTATGGGAAAGTGTGAATAGTGAAATGAGACTATCGTAGTTAAGCCTGAAAAGGAAAAAAAGATGAATTGGCAGTTAGATTTTTTTTGTTCAACCCTTATTTTTCATATGCGTATTTAGCTTATGCTTGAAACAGATAGCAGATTCCATTCGTCCACTTCTCTATTGCCAAACCAGTTTCTACCTGTCATCTTACTAAAACGGAATTTACGTAGTTTAAAACCAATAGTTCGAGTTGTGCCCTGTATGTTCACACTAAGAACGTATTTCCTTCGTCCACTTATACACCTCATTTAAGTCTCCCCTTACTCTACACCTTTTTATCGAGTGCAGATTTAGCCTTTTCAGTCTGTCTTCAATTGATTGGTTCCGAATATCATGTTTTGTCATTCTTCCCTATATATTTTCTTACGAATTTATATCCATTCTACAGTACGGACGCCAAAATTGCACAGTCATACTAATGTCAGATAAAGTTGTATTTTTACTTTAGATGTCCTATTGCTCACGCTTTGCAAAATAAATGGTAGGACCTCATTTACTTTTTCGCATTAATACACTGCTCACGTGGTTTAAAGTATTTACTAAACATGACTCCGTGATCTCTCGCATTCTGATTTTGTTTTTATTTGTCATGCAGCATCTGCAATGGTCTTTCTCACGTTAAGCAGTTTACATTTTCAAGGTTAAATTCTGTTTACCACTCTTCAGACCATTTGGACAATATATCGATGTCCTATTGAAGGTTAACACGGTAATCAGCCAAGTTAATGATATGTCCAATTTTTGTGCCATCGACATGTTTAGTAATACTATAAGTGGTTCCTAAGTCTAGATTATTTATATACATAGTAAGGGATCGAGTACTGATCCCTACGGTGCACCAAAAAAAAAAAAAAAAAAAAAAAGGATGAAGAAGTGTGTCGTATTAGAATAATCAGAGAGAGAGAAAAAAAAGGAGAGGGTAGTCATGTGAGAAGATGTAAAAACTGAACGCTATGTATGAGGGGATTATGTTCAGGGTTTAGGAGAGAGAGAGAGAGAGAGCATGTGTCGGTGTTCCCACACTGTGCATTATCAGAGCCGTAGGTTATCTCTTTATAAGTCCACCTTGTGCAGTGACGCTCGCACCCTTCATACCGTCCCTGTCCTTCCAGAGCCCTCACACCAGTATAGCAGAGCACCAGCATTTACCTGTATCTTTGTCGCTCTCCCCAGAGTCCCCACTGCGATACCCCTGTCACTCACCGCAGGACCGGACTTTCTCCTGGGAGAGAGAAGGATGGCCAGAATTAACCTTTCTCCATGCTGGCGAAGTGCGCATTGGGAAGGGGTGTCGGTAGGAAGAGTGATGCTTGTTGAAGTACTGTAATGGCTGTGTTTTTATGTATGCCATCAGTAGAACCGACAGGATGCGAGCATATGCAAGTATATGAATGAGCATAGTACCTCTACCCACTTTAGTGTCCGCCGTAAATTGGGTTCCAACCCTCAACTCGGGGCGCACCCATCACGAGACAAATACACTGTAATTTCGGGCATAAATTTGTTTATCTCAATCAAAGTACATTTCCCCCGTGCTGTACTTCAAGTTTTCGTCACATTTCTTCCTCATTTTCTTGATCTCTGGTTTCCTGCATGATCCTTGTCATTACCTGTGACGTGCTTGTCCCTCAAGCGCCTCTCATCTCATCCCTTCCACACTCGCCCGCCCTCACACCGCATGATTATGTTCTTCCCTCTCCCCCCCCCCCCCAAGTCAACTTAGAGGTAAGGGGTTGGACCGCCTTACGAGTGCAGCTGGTGCAGGGTGAGTCAGGACGCCCCGGACATGACGGCAGGGGATAGGTGGCGGGCCACATCCTGGCAGGGAGTGTGGCGCACCACAACTTTACCTCTGGTGGTAGGGCTGTCGCGCAGGGGCAGGTGTGGTTCACGGGCACCTGGCCGTCCCGCCTGCACCTGGCTGCCAGGGGAGGCAGTCGTGTCATTGACCTTGACACTTGCGCCACACCTCGCCCCGCCCCGCTGTGCCTTCACCAGCAGGCCGCTCTTGCCCCACGTGAGGGAGGCGCTGTCGGCTCTTGCACCACCTCGTCCCTGTCATGGTGGCAGTGGCGGGGAGAGGAGGAGGGGGAGGGATGGTGTCGTCACACGTGTCTCTTTCACCTGATCGATGTGGCGCTGGTGGTGGGGGTGGGGGGTGGGGGGAGAGTGGAGGTTGAGCGTGGCCGCTCTGCTCTGCTGTAGGCATGTCACTCTATAGATATACAATAAATATAAGCTACCGGTTTGCTGGTGAGCGTTGCCTATACCGGTATTCATTTTTGGTGTTAATGCCTGTGTGTAATTGTGGTAACACGCTCAGCAAATATTTTGTTGCCATAATGTTTGGTTGTGGGTGGGTGGGTAGGTGGATGGCACCGCGGCAAATATGGGGAATGGAGGTCAGACGCTATGCAGGGGTGCAGGTGAAGGTCATCAGGTCAGGTCCATTCAGTGTCGGAGTCTCTTAAATACAAGGTTTATATTTTCCTTATGGCGCCACAGAGAGAGGGGGAGGGGAGGTCGCTAGGTACGAATCGGAACGCAGAAATGATGAGGGAGGGGGAAAGAAGGTGCACAAGAGCAAATCAGTGATGTAGTTTGTTGTGGGTGCCTTCCATTGCGCCTGGCAGTTTAGAGGGCAGTGTGGTGTGTTTGGTGGTAATTGAGGCGGATGGACTTGTGTAATGGGATGGGAGCTGCCAGGCCACCACTGCGGTAGCGAGGTTGCTGGGGCGCGGCCTTGCTCTCACCCCCCCCCCACCAGGAAACAGTACTGGGTGTGTTGGTACTGGCAGTGTGGTGGTAGGCCTAGTGGTGGTGGTGGTGGTACTGGCAGTGTGGTGGTGGTGGTACTGGCAGTGTGGTGGTAATGGTGGTACTGGCAGTGTGGTGGCGGTGGTGGTGATGGTAGTGGCACTGGCAATGTGGTGGTGGTGGTACTGGCAGTGTGGTAGTAGTGGCGGTCGTGGTAGTGGTGGTAGTGACAGTGTGGTGGTAGTGGCGGTGATGGTGGTGGTACTGACAGTATGGTGGTAGTAGTGGTGGTGGTTGTGGTACTGAGAGTGTGGTGGTAGTAATGGTGGTGGTGGTGGTACTGACAGTGTGGTGGTAGTAGTGGTACTGACAGTGTGGTGGTAGTAGTGGTGGTGGTGGTGGTGGTACTGACAGTGTGGTGGTAGTAGTGGTGGTGGTGGTGGTACTGACAGTGTGGTGGTGACGATGTGGTGGGGTGTGGTAGTGGTGACAGTATGGTGGGGTGTGGTGGTGGTGACTGTGGTGGGGTGTGGTAGTGGTGACAGTATGGTGGGGTGTGGTGGTGGTGACTGTGGTGGGGTGTGGTAGTGGTGACAGTATGGTGGGGTGTGGTGGTGGTGACTGTGGTGGGGTGTGGTAGTGGTGACAGTATGGTGGGGTGTGGTGGTGGTGACAATATGGTGGGGTGTGGTGGTGGGGACGATGTGGTAAGTGTGGTGGTGGAGACAGTATGGTGGAGTGTGGTGATGGTGACGATGTCGTAAGTGTGGTGGTGGTGACAGTATGGTGGGGTGTGGTGATGACTATGTGGTGGGGTGTGGTGGTAGTGACGATGTGGTGGGGTGTGGTGGTGGTGACGATGTGGTGGGGTGTGGTAGTGTTGAAGATGTGGTGGGGTGTGGTGGTGGTGAAGATGTGGTGGTGGCGACGATATGGTAGGGTGTCGTGGTGGTGACAGTATGGTGGGGTGTGGTGGGGATGCCGATGTGGTGGAGGTTATATGGTGGGGTATAGTGGTGTAACACACACACACACACAGATTACCATATGTTCCTCGTTCCTGCCAGCTATCAGCACCTGTCTTCTGTCGTTCGGCCAGGTGTTTTCTCTTACTGTGACGTCAGCGAGGGTCGTGACGGCCGTGACGGGTGATGTCAGTGATGGTCGTGACGGCCGTGACGGGTGATGTCAGTGATGGTCGTGACAGGTGGCGTGACTTCAGTGATGGTCGTGACGTGTTAGTGTGTAACGTCAGTGAGGATCGTGACGGGTGATGTGTGACGTCAATGAGGGTCGTGGCGGATGACGTGTGAGTGTGTGTGACGTTAGTGAAGGTCGTGAGGAGTGATGTAAGTGTAACGTTAGTGAGGATAGTAACGTGACGTGTGTGTGTGTGTGTGTGTGTGTGTGACGCTAGTGAGGGTCATGGTGGATGACGTTTGAGTGTGTGACGTTAGTGAGGGTCGTGGCGGATGACGTGTGGTGTGTGACGTTAGTGAGGGTCGTGGCGGATGACATGTGGTGTGTGACGTTAGTGAGGGTCGTGGCGGATGACGTGTGTGACGTTAGTGAGGGTCGTGGTGGATGACGTGTGTGACGTTAGTGAGGGTCGTGGCGGCTGTGACGTTAAAGTGAGGTTCGTGGCGAGTGTGACGTCAGAGTGAGGGTCGCGGTTGCTGTGACGTCAGAGTGAGGGTCGCGGTTGCTGTGACGTCAGAGTGAGGGTCGCGGTTGCTGTGACGTCAGAGTGAGGGTCGCGGTTGCTGTGACGTCAGAGTGAGGGTCGCGGTTGCTGTGACGTCAGAGTGATGGTCGCGGTTGCTGTGACGTCAAATGAAGGTCGTTGGACTGTGATGTCAGGGTTGTGGCGAGGGCGTGTTGGTGCGTGAAGTCACTGGGGTTGTGGCGAGTAATGTGTTGGAATAACGTCTGTAATACGTCATGGTGGCACCGATACTAAACGGAAAGACTGTGCTTATCAAACAAGGTAAAGAACAGATAACACTAATCTGTGTAATCTTTTTACTATGCCCTTTGATAGGTTTTCACAGTTATCGACTGTAAACAAGATACTAAAGATTACATCATAATCAATAATCTGATGAAATAAACAGGGCTTGCTTTACTCTGCTGTCCCAGCAGCTGTGCTCTGGTTTCCATTAGGGGAAGATGAAGAGAGATGCAACACGTTTGGCAGAACGACCTCTCTCTCTCTCTCTCTCTCTACACACACACACACACACACACACACACACACACACACACACTTCCAGTGAAACGGAATGAACAAAGTGGGTGTCAGGTATGAGTCACTTCACAGAGCAAGAGCCACAGGATCACCACTTCCTCTCATCCATTACCTGCTGTGTGTGTGCGTGCATGTGCGTGTGGGAGGTGCGTGGATCAGGGAGACTGGGGGATATTAGAGATGGGAGGCTGATGTACTTCACTTCCTGCTGCTTTATGAACCGGGTGTGAGCGGTAAGCGTGGTTTGTGTAAGGGGAGATGTACATTAACTTTAAAGATGTGGTGTATTGTTTGGGACTCACTATCGAATTGTTTCGATTATATGGGGATGATGTACAGTACGGGTTGTGCATAACTCTAGGCCGAGGATGAGGGAATGAGTGGGTGCAATAGCTGCATATAAACTGTAGGCATGTCACATGGGTTTGGTAGTGTGTACGTGGCGGTAGAGATGAATTGATGGTGGGATGGGAGGGGCACAGTGGCCGCAGAAACCACTGGGCAGGGTGGGTGGGGTGGGTCGAGGCGGGTAACGGTCGGCAGATGGTGACAAAGGCGACGCCCCCCAGCCAGGGTGCTACCACCACCACCATCCCGTTCTCTCCCTGCCTTGAAGGAATTTTCCCATTTCTCTCAAAACTCCCATAAATTATTATCCCGGCCCACGGTAATTTATTTGCATATAAATTTATATGAGATTGGTTGCAGTATTGTTTGCTGTATTGATGCGTTTACATCCTAGTTGTAACCATCTGTAAATCTATCTGTATTAGTCTACCTGTCTATATGTACGTCACTTATGTACCAAGTATATAGGCTAATCAGGCTACGACCATTGTCATCTAATGGTACTGTGTACAGTATGCACCACTTAATGCTGGATAATTACCCTGTTAAGAGTACACCATTTTAATGCTTATGAGAACTCTGATTTGTTCACAAGTAATAATTAAGGGAAATACATTAATAACTAATCTCCAGCGAACAGTAGAATGGAAATGCATAGCCACATGTTTGTTAAGGGTGATTTACGTGACATTACTACCCCCAGGAGAGCGGCCGTTCGAGTGCTCATGGGCGTCATGCAAGAAAAGGTTTGCGCGCAGCGACGAGCTGGCCAGGCACACCAGAACACACACCGGAGAGAAAAACTTTGTCTGCCCAGTCTGTCAGAAGCGTTTTATGCGCTCAGACCACCTCAGGTAAGCATCTTTGCTGGCAGTTTTATTGTTCCTTAATGTGTCTCTGTATGACCAATTATTATATTTATTATTATTAAAACTTCCCACATCCCTGTGGGAAGTGTTCTTGTTTTTGTCAGTTTTATTATAATTCTAGAGAAGAGCTAAATCGCTGGCTTTCGCATACCGATTGAGCTACTGGCTTCATTCTTTGCTATATTTTAGTACTGGTTGGCTGCTTCTCAGTAAATATCATTGTGATCCGACTACCGGAACCCGGATATGATAAGGGAAAAAAAAAAAATGCTGAAACTCAAGAACCACTTAAGTTACAGAGCTGAAATATTTATGGCATATACCAAGGACATGGCCAGAATGCAGTGCATTTGTGTGTGTGTCCGACTCTGGGCATAGGCTTCACAGCCTGCTATCAAGGCCCATCAGTCCTCCTACATACCATACACCTGTACATGTCAGCACTTTGGCGCTAACACCCACCGTCCATATTGAATACATGCTAGGGCTCTCTCATACAGGACTTGTGTATTGGTATTAGCGGGGGTATTTTTACGACATGTCGGCGGGTCTTCTGGTAGATCAGTAAAGCCTGATTTAATGAAATTCAAATCCTTAAACTGTTCCCTGCTCCAGCGGGGATTTGAACCTGGGTCCGTTAGAACGTCAGGCAACCTCTCTGCCGATTGAGCCACTTTGGTCTAATACGGAGGACAGAGAAGTCACCAGATTTTACACGAAAAAATAAAGCAAGAACAACCAGACTTGGTGGACTTAAAGATATTGATGACCGAAGGTAACATGCAGATGATCAGTGACCTTGACCTCAAGGTTCCTTTATAGCTCGGCTTTAGTAGGTAAAGGCTGTGGAATTTTTGTTTGTTTGTTTTTTACTTGAATTGTCTTTGGATAATTTCACAGTGTTCTACTGTAGTTATTATTATTATTATTATTATTAATCAATCCTGCATAATTTCACAGTGTTCTACTGTAGTTATTATTATTATTATTATCAGTCCTGCGAAACAGGATGTTATAACTTTCGGCAACTCGCCTTATGCGATAGATTCAGCCCTCTTCGCCACCTTCTCTCTCTCTCTCTCTCTCTCTCTCTCTCTCAGCATTAACTCCCCGTAGAGGATCTGAATGAAAAATCCCATGATTTTAGGGAGGTTAACTCCCTCTTACCCAATTAAAAAGCCTTAGAATTAGTGAAAGGTTGGTAGTATTGGCTTTGATATCTTAATGCATGTTATACAATGGATTTTCGTCCATAATGAAATACTGTATTTGGGGAGGGTGACACCCCCCTCAATGATTCTTGGAGGAGTCAGCCACCCCATTCCAAAAAATAAAAACGATGAGAAATAGGGGAAAGTGAGCACAAGGATGTCTTGATAATGTCGTCCACTAAAAATTTTCAACCATTATTTTTGTTTGTGAGGTCACCCCACCTCCAAAACTTATAATGGGCACAGAATAGGGAAAGGAGGCCTGATATTATTTTATAATTCTTTCAAATCGGCATGTGTACTGCAAATTGGGTATGCAATTTCCATGTTTTCTCTGAATGACAAGAACTGTATATGTTTAATTATTATTGTTATTAATTATTGTTTTTGAAATGGATGCTGCAGCTTGTTGCTAGATGTAGATTGAATGTTGTAACATTTTACTTCTGCATTATGTCAGCACCGTAGTGATGCTGAATATGCAGCATAATTGTTGAAGTTGGCATGGCGAGCATCATGCTCTTGATAAAAAATGCAGGAAGGTCTGTGCCAGGGACCAGCAGTAGGCCAGTATCGTCTTAGGGATTTTACCTTGATGCTTGGTAAAACAGTGGTGCAGATAAATTTAAATTGTAATTTTTAAAATACTTTTTGTATGCATACGTGTTCAGATTCCTTATGATGATTTAACTCCTATTACTTGATGAAGATACTTGGTAACAGCAGGTCATCATGGTGTTTTTTCCATTCATCCATCATCCATGTTATTTTTCCTCATGAGAGTGTAGGGGCTCAGGTCTAGGTTAATCCGGTACGATATTTGTGGCAAGGATTTACGATAATATTAAAAACAAAACATGTGTCCTTCAGTAGAGAAACTTGCCTGACAGTAACCACAATATAATATGTAAGAGGAACCATGGCAATAGAAAGTGTCATTGTGGAGTTCTTCAGCCACCAAAGTTACCTGCAGCGCGGCATGAAACGGACAGAACATTCAGCTATGTTATATTTTTCTGTTTGACCCAACTTTAAGTATCAGCAAAACTAGTCTTTTGTTTTGTGATCAGTTTATGCATAACAATAGCTCTTTCAAAGTGCACCACGTCAGATAAAGTTAGGCATTGTCGCTTCAGTTCGAGGGGCATTGCCGTAAATTTTAAGAGGGACATTTCATTTGTTATTAGCTTTGTAAGATGAAAGATTCTATCAACTACTGGGTGTTATTCTATACCAGTGACATCAGTGTACAGTCAGATCCATTAATAATATTTCAGAAGAGCCTGCATCCATTTCATATTAAATGATGTTATTTCACATCCAACTAGGTTGCTCAGATTCTCAAAGGAATCAAGAAACCCCCATTGATGTCAGTTTTATGTTATTAATTCAGGATGATGCAGACTGCAGTATTGAAATAACTTCATGTCCATTTGGTTTCACTGGATTGTTTCACATCAGACTTGTAGAACAGATTTTGTAAAATGTACCCCATCCAGGCAGTGCATTCTTAGTACAGTAATTCTTATTTTTATTATCATTATTATTATTATTATTACTATTATTACTATTATTATTATCATCATCATCATCATCATCATCATTATTATTATTATTTGACTCGGATATGTTGATGTGAAGCTACAGAATGTGGTGAGAGTTTTTTGGCGTATCAGATAGAGCCACAAATCTGGGGGCTTGAATGATGAGTGAATGGAAGCTTGCCCTATTAGATTGGGCAAACTTAGGCTGTCTGGACTTTGGTACACCTCACCCTGCCCTTGAGTGGGAAAGGAGGTCCAGGTGATGATGATGATTATTATTATTATTATTATTATTATTATTATTATTATTATTATTATTATATTTTTTGGTAACAGAGTAGGTTTAGTAAAAGATAGATGGATTGATTAGGACGGATGGATTGATTGTGCTTTTTGGATGTAAAGAAAGCATTTGATGAGGTACCATACCATACAGGAGATTGTTGTGGAAACGAACACATAAGAGGTCTAAAAGGAGCTTTGCTTTAGCGGATGAAAGACTTTTTTTGGAGGATAAAGAGATGAGAACAGTTGTAAAGGACCAGCAGTTGGAGTGGTGTAATTAGTGGTGTACCTCAAGGATCAGTTTTGGCACTAGTCATGTTCCTGGTGTATGTAAATAATATGGTGGAAGGAATAGACAGTTATATAAATCTGTTTGCAGATGATGATAAGCTGTTAAGGAAAATGAAAAAAGAGGAACACTGCAAACAGCTGCAGAACGACCCTGATAAAGTATCTGACTGGAGTCAAAGGTGGGAAATGCAATTTAATGCAAAGAAATGTAAAGTAAGGGAATTTGGAAAGAGTACAAAGAGACAAAAACAGGAAAATACAGAATGGGGAATGAATTAATTAGTAAAACTAAAGAAGAGAAAGACTAAGGGGTACTGTTTTCAGACAACCTTTCACCAGAAAATCACATAATCAAGATCACTAGAGATACATATAACCTTTTGAGAAACATAAGAGTTCCGTTTACTTATATGGACAAAGAGATGATGAAAAAGTTGATTGTATCAATGAGTAACCCAAGGGTGGAATGTGCAGCAGTGTTATGGTCACCACATAAAACAAGGATGTAAGAAGGATTGAAGGAATACAAAGAGTAGAAACAAAGACGGTACCTGGCTTGAGAGAATTACCATACGAGGAAAGACTGTTAAGATTAAATCTCCCAACTCTAGAAAAGAGAAGGATAAGGGGAGATCTGAGTAATGTGTGCTGAGTATCCAAGGGAATGGCGAACCTTGATAGGGAGGATCTGTTTTTGTGGGATGAAAGAGAAACAAGGGGTCATGGAAAAAAAAAGGACCACATGCAAGAGAGACATCAAGAATATAGCTTCCCTTACAGAACTACTGAAGCATGGAATAACCTGGATAAAGGGGTGATAAATGCCAAGGATATTCATTGATTTCAGAACCAAGCTGAACTTTAGTAGTTATGGAGATGGGACAGTACAAGCATAGCTCCTTTTAATCAACACACACACACACACGCACGCACGCACGCACGCACGCGCGCGCGCGCACACACACACACACACACACACACACACACACACACACACACACACACACACACACTGGATCGGCAAAAGTGCAGAACTCACCAAAAGATTTATCCAGTGCAGTATGTTTGGCAGAAAAGTGCTGAGGTTGGGTTGACTTTCAGCAACAGTAGGGAGGTATGGTGCAGGGGGGTGAACTAGTCAACAGTCAGCTTGAGGACAAGTCTCCTGTAGTTACCCCTATTCCCCACTAAGCCCTTGGCCAATGAGAGGTGCTGAAAATTTGAACTGGTTTTCCACAACTGTAGGAAGTTTCTGTGCATGGGGGTCATTTAATCAGTTGACCTCAAGGGCAAGCACAGTTTTCTCCCATTAATCCCTTAGCCAGTGAACAGCACTGAAACTTGTAATTTCACGCCATGAACCACCTCCCTTTATTCTAACGAACTAAGGGGATGCACCAGTACCCATCATGTCATAATCTGTGCACCTTCCACCTATGATCAGCCTGTGGGAGAAATGCTGAAACTTGTAATGTCATTTCCCTAAACTCTGCCCACTATTCCCAAACATAGACATAGGTAGGGACGACAGCTTTAATAAAGTAGATTATTTTGCACAAGTGTTCATTGCCTTCACTGGGATTCATTTGAACAAACTTCACTGGATATCATAAACCCAGAGTGAGTCAGATCTGATGGTCAGTCTGATTTGTAAACTTTCATATCAGTAACTTAGATGGGTGTTACCTGACCTGACAGAATTTGAGCTGGCTTTTATATATATATATATATATAAAATGTGTCTGACTCTGGGCAAAGGCTTCAGGGATTATCCCAAGGCTCAGTAGTCCTCCTACACACCTCCTCATGTTACCACTTCAGTGCTAACATCCACCATCCATATTGAATACATGCTAGGGCTGTCTCATACAGGCCATGTACTGGTATTAGCGGGGGTATTTTTGCGACATGTCGGTGGCGGGTCTTCTGATAGATCAGTAAAGTCTGCTTTTATGAATTTCAAATCCTCAAACTATTCTCTGCCCCACCCGAGATTCAATCCTGAGCCCATTAGGACTGCAGGCTGTCTCTCTACCAATTCAGTCACTGCGAAATACTTAAAGATAGTGTACATGCAACTGGTTAGACAGATTTCTTTCCTTGCATTATTTTATATATATTTTTTTTAATAACCTGCTGCTGGCTGTTCTTCAAGCTGCACAGTCTCCTGCAACATTTTGCTCAGATCCCTCCACCTCAGGGTCTCTCCAGTTGGTCATGGTGGATGTTAAGTGTACAGGCAATAGTCAAAATTATTTATAGTGGCCTGAATTAACTTAGAAGGATATTGAATAGCCTTAATGGACCTGATTTGATTAGTCTAAAGTGGAATGAGCATTAAAACTCATACATGTACCATAAGTGGACCTGAATTAACCTGGCTGGGCTGAAAAGTACTTGAAGAGATCCTAAACATACTTGTCTAAACCAAAATAAACGAATTGGATATGAATGGGCCCAAAGGAACCAGCATACAAGTACTTGGACCAGGAGACTTCTCAATGGACTGCAGTGGACTTATTGAATATTCTTGAAAGAACCTGCAGTGGCCTAAGTGTGTCTAATTTTGTATGATTTAGCATGACTGTATCAAATAAGATCAGACTGGAATTGTTGCTGTTTTAGTTTCACTGTACAGTGCAGCTAGGCATTCTAAAAACATGTTAGCTTTTGTAAGGGGGATTAGAAGAAACTGGAATGGGTGGAATTGTGGTGTAAAGTAGAGGATTATACCCTGTGATGTGCAGTTTGCAATATTTGTGAAGTGATGGAAATAGCATACAGAGATGGATCATGGAAGGCTTTTCATATGTAGCATGTAAAAGGTAAGCTGTTGAATGCCATTAACAGTTTTTATGATGGTAGTGAAGCATGGATAAGCACCTAGGTGAATGGTTAAATATCAATATTGGAGTGAGACGTGACTGATGACACGGCACTTCTATATATATATATATATATATATATATACTGAATTGTCAGAGTATACACTGTAATCAAATGCTTGGATATGAATCAAATTTTTCTTTAACCCCTAAATAATAGGGTATTAAAACCACTCCTAAAGTGAGTAAAAGTAGTGGGTGGTAAACTGAATAAAAAGGGTAAAATTTTTCATGCTTAGAAAAGGATAGATTTCTGGAGACTTCTTAACTCTGAAGGTGACCATCTACTTTTCAGTTGAATAAAATTGGTTTGCATTAGCCAAAATTATAAGAAAGAGATCTCGTGCCATGAAAAGGTTAATGTTTGACTGATGTTAAAGCCTCCCTAATGAATGTTTCTTAAAATATTGACGGTCTTTTTGTTAAAGCAATTACTTTCTTGGAAGTACTGAGAATGATACAGTTTAGGAGAACATAACAAAGAATCAGACATGGTTGGGCACACAATATTGTCTTGATAGCATTTCATGCTAATATGCATGATTCCCTATACAGGTTGTTACTGAATCATTCATTGAATAACCCCTTAGATTATGTGGAGTAGCTTCTTCATGTACAGTTTATGTACAGCTCTTATTCCTTACTAAGTGTTTCATTGTCTGCTGAGCTCAGGTTGACAGTAGAGACATGAAAATTAATGTAAATGTTTGTTATTGCAGCAAACATGCGAAGCGCCACCCAGACTTCGACCCTGGTCTTCTCCGTCAACGACGGCAGGCACCTCCACCCCTCATGGCCACCTCAGACAGCGAGGAGCAGTTGGGGTCACCTTGAGGTCTACCCAGCCTAGGACATAATGTCGCTGTGATTGCCTTGTGCCACACGCGGACCTGTTAATGCACAGTACAAATGTGGCCAGCTGGGCCTTATGATTAATGGCCCAGGTGCACCGAGGACCAAGGTTGAGGAGGTGTGTTGTGCCACACTTCTTGTTATTCTTCACCTCAGCTACCTTATTTCACATTTGTATATATATGGTATATTTTACATTTGAGAAGTGTTGTGGATGTATCCACTCAGGTGTATGAGACATCCACATGGAATCTACTTTGCTCAGCATATGTAATGAAGTGCAACCAACAATACTAGTGAGGGTCCTGAGGGTCTTTTCTCATCATCTGCTCAAAACTGATATGTTGTACATAATTGTGTGTGAATCAGTGAGATGATGATGTCACATAAGATGTTTCATGTAGCTGTCCTTCCATATGTAACCAGACTGTAATACAACTGTCTTCAGACTCATACTTTTATGCTCTACATTTCCAATTGTACTCCTGCACAATTGTATACCAGAAGCACTCTCCATACCTTTGAGTATGGCATAAATTATTATGGGTTAGGTTGAAACTTTCAGCCTGGTTCAAAGTTTCTCCCCAGAATCATTAGACAATACTGAGTAACACTGATAATAATAATACAAGCAAAACTTCCACTTTTAAGTGTACAATGTCCCAAAGATTAGAGACAAACTGCTCAACTCTTAGCTCAGCTTGGATTGCAGGTGAAAGTGAAGTAGATATACTGTAACTTATGGTATTAATAAAATTGTGTTGTAAATCATGGGCTACAGTATTGTTTGTGATATGGCCAATGCACTTGACTCAGTTTGCTATTTAAAAGGCTGAGTGGTGTCTAGCAGTTGGGGTACTCATACCAAGTTCATTATGGATAAAAAAAAAAAAAAAAAAAAGTGTGAGTTACATGTGATAGCATGAGCAAGACTTGTGATGCCCTTTCCTCTTTTTCCTTGGTTCCCACTCATCCTCACCATGCAGTGCTCATGCCATTCCCCCCTTGTTTCTGTAATTTTTTGAGATCCTGACTACTTCCCAAATTTTCATTTACTTATTCAACAGTAAAAATGTTGATGTGCATTCTACCCTTTTTTATTTATCTGTTTTTTGACAGGTTGTATTACTCAAGCTGGTGCTATGAAGTGCCTTAGATGGTTGCAGCACCACTTTTGCCATACCTATATTAGATTTTTTTTAGTCACTGTGATGTCTGTGTTCCCTCCATTACCAACTCTAATGGTCTCTTCTTAATTACAAATGTACTTTTATATTGTTGTAACCTGTTCTTAGAGCTATACTTTTCATGTAGTACATACTACATCTCAGTACATACTACATACTTTCCAAGTTATATGTTTAATGTTAGGCATTATTTATAAATGAATATATATTTAGAGATAGTTTCTGTAATGTATTACATGTATTCAAATACTGCATACATTATTATGTAATGTATACCTCTTGTTGCATTCCCTAGATAGCATGCCATACTTTTGACTGGAATGCAGACAGTGTTTCTTGGCAATGTTTTCAGTGGCCAGTGTCTACTGTTTATGTGTTAAATAGACCACCTCGGCATGAGTCAAGCCTCCTGCCAGCCATACTGTAACTCAGCTGCCCCATCTACTGCCTGAAATCTTATGACACAGTGTAACTCCATTTTGTAAAAATGTGGTGTATATTATATAGGGAATATTTTATATCTGAGCTTGTTAATTATCTAACCTTTGTATACACATAAGGCATACATATCTAAATACTATATCTGTACCTTAGAAACTTCCATCCATTCATCATTCAATCCAGTATTGGCCCATCAGGAGCAGAAGGGCTTAGGGCTCTGCTACTCATTCCAGGCATATAAGGTGACAGTGACCAGTTGCTCGCTGTTGTGTGGCATCATATAATCAGTAAACCCAGCCAACCCTGAGAAGCAAACCCATCTGGTCCACACCTAGTTGGAGCACCTTAACTCAATAGAAAACTGGGCCCCAAAGAAATTATATGAGGGCAAAAGAGGTAATGCACTACATCAGTACACAGCACAAGAGCCCATCCTTTACCTCCCTTCGTGTAGCAGAGTAGTGTCTCATAAAGGGAGAAAGACTCAAGTGCAACATGGAGATACCTTCTTTCATACTACCAAGCTTCCTTACTTCTATTCACATCCTTCAGTGTAATGTCATCATATTTTAGTCCATTATTGCTTATAATAATATCTCCAGATGATTTTACTTAACTCAGGAATGGCCTCTAGTATTGAAGAGATTAAGAAAGCTATACTTAAAACTCCCATTTTGAAAAGTCTCTCCTAAGCTGAATAAAACCATCTAGGGGAAGCCAGAACAAAATAAAAACAACAGCCATCATACTAAAGTGCTGAAGCAATCCCAGGCATGATGTTAGAGATAACGTTGACAATACAGTACTTTACAGTATTAGCACAGTGGTACAATGTAGAATATAAAATCCCATATGTGTTGGTGCAGTTTCTCATCTTTTCTTCTTGCTGTCTGTCATATTGTCAAAGTTTCTTCCTTTCATGTATGCAGTCCTCATAATACCTTCACTGCATTGATGCCTGTTTGTTTTACTCTTGTTATCTCTGGATGACTTTGTTCAGCTTAAACAGGCCCTGGCATGATGTAAGAGTTAGTGTTGAGAATATACAGTACAACAGCATTGTATATACTGTATGGCGGGTTTTATTGCCAGAGAAACACAGTTCTTCCGCAGTACACTTAACTGCTCCTGAGAACCCCCTAAAATGACATCATCATGCTAAGAGAACATGTGAAAACTGCAAACATTACTTTAAAATTTGATGGTTCAGAATTGTCATGTGATTTCCCCCCCCCCAATATATGAGACACGAATGAAATTCTTTCTTGCATGGGGAAATATCTCTATTCTGCTTCCTTATGCATGAAATTGGTAAAAATTTCGGATCTGTGTTACATCTAAGTCAGCAGGCCATGGATATGTTAATGAAACACAAAATTAGTTATACATTTTCCTGTCAAATGAAGATTTTTTTGATTTTGTAAGCAACCTACAGATTATATATGAGGCCATTAGAGGGAAAACCAGGTAAGCGCCAAAAAAAAGAAAACAGAAAAAAACACTGTTAAAGTTTGTGTACTTTTAATATGACAACTTTTCAACCAGTGAAGATATTCTGCTCTTGTTTTTTTTTTCCATGTAGCCTAATTCATCTACTTTTCCATAATGATACTCAGATACATAATTAGTGGTATTTTAAATGAAAAAATTCAATAACATCTTCTTTCTCCTCTTGTTAGACAACAATCGACGACAAAGTAGCAGTACTTTTACCCATAGTATGTGTTATTGTAGGTCAGCTATAAGATATTGAGACTGAAAATATGTCAGTAGGTAAGTAAGGACATGTGCCTTTCTGGTGGTGTCATAAAAAAAAGCTTGGTGGTATGCGTCGAGCCACGCGATTGGCGCGTCTTGCAGCCACCTCCTGCTGTGTGGCGCTCGCCTGGTTTTCCCTCTCACTCTTAGCCTCACATACATGCGTCTTACAATAAGTGCGTGTTTTGACATGAATACTATGGTAAAATCACCTTAACTCAAGTAGGAAAACCGGATATGATGATGGTTTCCAAGGATGCAGTACTTGGGAGAAGAAAATACTAAGCCAAAATGGACCTAATGGTAATGTCATGGAGTGGTTGGCTATCAATAGCAGTACGGTCGTTCACAGCCCTTTAAAAATCGTAATTTTCAACCATCTTAGGGACATCTTTATCACTTTAACCCTTGTTGTAGTGGTAGAAGAGGATTTGGGGAATAAAGTGGTATATGTAACTCCGTTTCTGGCCGGGGTGGCGCTTACCTGGTTTTCCCTCCATGCTCCTCATATAGTACACTGATCATACTTCATTTCACAAGTTGTGTGTATTGTTTGTTCCATTCCTTCATGAATTAAGCACTTTACTATAATGAGCAGATAAACTGGCAGTACAGTATACCAATTATCAGTAGTTTGCATTTTTTTTTTCATCACTACATTCATTAATCAAATTATTGGTGACCAGAGTCATTCCTAAACAACTCTTTCCATACACTGGATTTTCTATGTGGGGTAGTGATTTTTTTGACTTGCTTAAGAGTAAGCTGACCTGCCTCTTTGCTTTAGTTTGTGTAATTCTGTAATATTTCACAAAGTTCTTGTTATCTTTCCCATTTACCTTTTTTAGTATCTACCCTGTTTTGTGTTTAGGCTCCTAGCAGTTATTGTACTGGAATGCAGTCTACTCAAAGTGTGTGAATGAACAGTAACATGAGTTGACTACCTAGTTTATCTCTCATTGATGCAAATTGGCTCTTTAAGGTATCTGATATTGCCTCACCACACGTGTCATTATTACCTCACAGTGTATGCCGACATCACCCAGCCTCAGACCTTTGCTGACAGATATATATTATCAAATATCAGTTAATTGGTTGTGCTTAAAAGTTATCATATAGATTGTGTAATGCAGGAGGCATATAGTTCAATTCCAAGCAGTCTGTGAAGTGGCTGCATCCAATTTTTTTTTTTTTTGCCAATTCAACTTTCAGTTAAAAATTTTCAATGCAGTCAAGTAAAAAATAGTATCAAAGTGAACCTTTGGACATACAGAACCACACACGCAGTCAAACATGCGTACGCGTGCACACACACACACACACACACACACACACACACACACACACACACATTATAAAAGACAGCAAAAACACAGTGTTCTTCAGTACTTGGTTTTTCAATAATTTTCATCCACTAAAATCAGCTCAGGCCGGTTATATTATCCCACCTTATGGTGTACTGCATTCTCTCTCTCTCTCTGTTATACTATATATATATATATATATATATATATATATATATACAGTAAAAGCTCAATTAACCAGAATGCATGGGGAGTCTTCCATTCCGGATATGAAATTTTCCGGATAATCAAATGTTACTCTTAGAAATTTTTTGGGAGGTGAAACAAATGAAGTAGTACCAAACTTGGGACTTTATTCATAAAGTACATTATTCAGTATTAGATACAGTACAGATAAGATATAGTACAGGTATCTGCCCAGGGGTGCCCCTTTCCTACCTCAGAATACCCAGGGAAGAGGGGAGGGGGGGATGAAATGAGCTCCACGCACCATTACCCCAGCTCCCAACCATCCCCCATACCCCTACCCAACCCTCCACCTCACCCGTCATTCTTAACTAGCAGTTACATCTCGAGCTGATTTCATGCTTAACACTCTTGGTCCCACTACTAATACAAACAAAGAACATTAGGATATGTTAAAACAACATAACTATCAACATGTTGCAGCAAGAAATTAATGCATTGTGACAACAGTAAAAGAAAAACGTTAACAACGGCCACCTCAGGCCTCCTGTGTTGGGTGCCCTGCTTTGCAAACACACACACACACACACACACACACTGGTGCAGTGGTAACGCTCTCGCTTGCCAACTGGTGGACGGGAGTTCGCGCCTCGCTCAGGTTGCGAAAAGTTTCACTGACGAAGTGGGTGGTTACTGTCCCCCTTGAGCAAGGGGACGGGTGTGTTCGTGTGTGAAGGTCACAGCCTTGCCCTTAGATCGGACTATATGAGCTCTCAGCTCCCTTCCGGGAGGGTAAAAGCTGACGATCACGACCATCAAGTGATCCTGACCGACCCGACCCGGTGAATTACACACACACACACACACACACACACACGCAGATACGGACGCATGCAAACACCCAACGCATGAGGCCTGGGATGGCCATTGTTAACGTTTTTGTTTTATTGTCAGTGTTATAATGCATTAGTTACTTGCTGCAGCATGTTCATAATCATATTACATACTTTTTACATATCTCAGTGTTTTATATTTGTGTATTAGTAATGTGACTATGTAAAGTTTGAGGTTAGCTCGAGATGTAACTGCCAGTTAAGAATGACGAGTGGGGAGCTGGGAGGAGTAGGGGTATGGAGGAGGGTTGGGAGCCGGGGTAGAGGCAGGTGGAGCTCGTTTCGTCCCCCCTCCTGTCTTCCTAAGGTATGTGGAAAAAATTTAGCACATGTTACAGGCCAAAATAATTTTGGAAATTTAGCTGCGTACTACTGTATAGAACTAATCAAGAATTATAGGGGGACGACCGGTATCCAGAATATTTTCAACCCCATGCCGGATCATATTTTGCGTTCCGGTTATATGGATGTGCCGATGCATCGGATTCCGGTTAATCAAGCTTTTACTGTATATATATATATATATATATACTGTATATAGAAAAGAAAGTGTAACTGATTTGCAAATCCAAGGTTTGTTACATTTTGTTTTTGAACAAGTAGCCTGCTTCCTCCTGTGCTCTGTAAACATGTATGGATGATCAAAAGTTTAGGAGTATACAGTAGCACTGGTGGTTAATCTTTAATGGTGACTAGTGTCTTACACCTGGACTGTATATGAAGCCATATGGACCATACCATCTGTCCATCATCCACTCCTGTACTGGCATGTTAGGACAGTGAGGTCTAGGTCTAGGCTACTCATTTTAGACATATTTCAGGGGAGAATGACAAGTTGCTCACCCCACCACTTTTTTTCTCCTTCCTTAGCAAGTACCAAAACTCCATGATTTGGGTGAGAATTTATTTTCTTAATTTTTTAGAAGCCCTTCAATTACAAGTGTTCTCTGGCACTGGCCTGCATGCTTGCCTAGCTTCATGCCAGACAGGTTGGCTGCCTGCTTGCCTGTCTGCCTTACCTCCTAACCTCTGGCCTTACCTCCTGCTTGCTTGTTTGCTGGTCTTCCAACCTTCTTGGCTGGCTTATTACCGGCAGACTGCATTCTGGCCTCCCTAGTTTTGCTCTCTACTATCCTGTCTTTCTGGTTTATTGCCTGCCTTGTCACATGCATGATGCTACTCTGTCCTTGTCTCTGGTGCCCCGTTTTTTTAGTACCCTTATGTGACATTCTTCTTTCCAAGTCTTCTATACTCAATCAGATTGAAATAGCTTTTGTATTCCACCCCAGTCTTGAAACTTGAATTAATCTTTACTGATGTGGCAGTGTTGACATGTCATTATAAAGACAAAGTGTGTTGCTAGTCACTGCAGGACACAGTGTAGACAAGAACAGCCTGAGAAGTTGACAGCTTCTTCACTGAAAGATTGTGTACTGTATATATTTTTTCCAAGGGTATTTTTGAGAACAAGTTTTGAATAAGTTTTTTATTGTAGTGCCATATAACACTTAGAGGTTGAGGTGGAGGACGTTATTCTCCATGTTGAGGGTGAGGATGTTTTTCTCTTGTATCATTTTTCAGTCCAATATTTATTAATTACAAGAAGCCTATAAACTTTTCTAACTCAGTGAACTTGACTTCCTGTAATCAGTACCATAATGTACTTACACCATGTACTTATATGGACTTGGGAACTGTTTTGCATTCTTGCCATTTATACTTAATTCTGACTTTGAATTCTGCAGCATTATATGAATTTAGTTTATTGGAGGCAGTGCAAAAAACTGTAATCTCTGCATCAAGATGTGTGAATATGCATGTGTATGTGTGTATGTATGCTTAAGGTTCTTCAGAATAGCCTGCTCAAACAATATGTGCCCATTATCTTAAAGGGGTCTCAAAACAAAGCTTCACTTCTTATCATATTCAGTCTGTACAAAAGACAGGTTTAGTGATGTTATTTTCTAAACTCAGTTTAAAGAGATTTGGTTCACATGATTGTGTTCACTGGTCTAGTTCTAATTCCTGCTCATGGGCATAGGTTGTGGTGTGCTGGCATTATAGTGCTAACCTCACCTTGTATCCTTATTCAGCAAAGGAAAGCTCATTGCCACACAACGTTATTTTTATTTTGAATAGTAGTCAGTTCTTGAATAAACTGATTGAGATTTTTTAAAATGTCTTTATTTTTCCAATAAGATATTTTTAAGTGCTATCATGTTTGCAACTTTTTTATATAGTAAAAATACAGGTGTTATATTTTCTCATCACTATTTTGCAATTTTCTGTTGAGATTTGCAAGTAGTGTCAAAGACAGGGGAAGTTGTAGTACAAATTGCTGTGACAATACAGTATGTGTAACCAAAAGCTGTCACACCACAACCTGCCAGTTTTATCCTCTCAAGTCTTTCATGAAACACTCTCCAAGAAGAAATATTTTTGAGGGAAGCTGTATTTATCATCAAACTTATGTGGTTTGTTTTCATAACACAAAAACCAATGCTAAAATGGTTATGTAAATAAAGATAAAAGAGATCTGAATCTTTGTCTTTTCATCTTAGATTATAATTGCTTATAGGATGTCAGGGGCCACAGCCAGGATTTTGTTATGAACCCTGAATTTTGATTGTCTATTTTTTAGATACAGCTGCTTGGAAAGTATTATAATTGTACCTAGATTATTTTTTTCACTGTATCTAGTGTTAAATAGTACAAAAAGCAGCCAAGGATACATTAATACCGGAATGAGGTGACTACCTTCCCATTCAGGTTATTCTGTTAGGAAGTGTGGAGGCTTGCCTCTTCCTCCCCTCCCTGGGAAGGTGGGGAAAATAGTTTCCTAGTACTATGCTTGTCATAAGAGGCAACTAAAAGGACATTGTTATCTTCAGTCTCTCTCTCCTTACTGCCCTCCTTTTCTCAATTTCCATGTTTCTTCCAGCCCATATTTTCCATCAACTCCTATCAGGTTGGAAATTTGGCTTATGGCATGAGCTTCCCACTGACATCATACCTTCCACCCCACCTGGATCAAGCTTTTCAACCAACTGGCCAATCAGGCTACTTCATCACCAAGTCATTTCATCAACAAGCCACTTTAACACCAAGCCACTTCAACGCCACAATCACTTCAGTGCCAAGACCACTTCAGTACCAACCACGACCACCTCTTTGCCAAGACCTCCTCAATGCCAAGACAATTTCAATGCCAGGACCACCTCTACACCAAAACCACTTCTATGCCAAGACCACTTCAGTGTCAAGACTACTTCAGCACCAGTCACTTTTAGGCCATGACCATTTCACACTCCTTGCCTGTTCCTGTTCCATTGCTAGTCATATACTGTATCTTTCCCTTGAATTAGTGCCATATAGTATTTTATACCTGGCACAAGGAATCCATTACTTAGTTCATTTCCCCTCTCCCTCTTTTGGCTATTGATGACCGACCAGTGGAGGTACTAGCAAGGGAATGGTGTGGGGGCCAAAAGCCCTGTAGTTGGCCTTATACAACACTCATAAGTGGGGGACAGAGGAAGACGGGAGGATACACAAATTGCAAAGAAAAATGAAAGGCTGCAGGAAGAAGAAAAATGGATGTAATTCAGGAGCGAAATGGAGAAGTGACTGGGCAATTATATCATGGAGAAGATGGAAGAAATGGAAGCCGTGAGGTATTCACAGGAGAAATCCGGGCAGGGTGTGAGGGATTTTGGGAGTACATGTATGGAAGTGGAATGAACAGTATGGACTGAGTAGTTGAAATGTGATATGGAAGAGAAGGTATGATGTTCTTCTGTAGGTTGTACTGACCTTGCAACCAGGCCATGAGCCATATGCCTTTTGGTGGGCCCATCCATGTTCCCTACAGACCCTGGCACTCTAGAAGACAACAAAAGGCCACATATTTATTCCTCGTGGTCCCACTGGGGGTTGTGCTCTGATCTGTGGAGGTACTTGGTATTTCTCCCATGCCATGGCTGTGCTTAAACTGCTGATTGCTATCTTTTGTGTCACCATCATGCCCAGAAAACACAAATAGGGGATCCTCACTCTGGTACAACTCAAGAGGGGGTCTAACCCCTGATATAGTCGGAGGATTCTGTATACTATTGTAATGAAATATGAGGAAACAGTCATGGTGTGGTCTGGTTAAAAATGAAAACTGACAGATCCTAAGCATTTTATGTCAGGGTCTGGAAGAGATCACTTAGTGGTAGGGAGAAAATGGAAAAGGGACAAATCTCTAGTGTTTAAAAAACAATTAGAGTACTATGGATAGTGATGAAAAATGGAGATAGTCATAAAGTGGTGTGGTGTAAGCTGAAGAATGACAGGTCCTCTGCTTTTATGTCCAGGATTGGAACAGAGCTTTTAGTGGTGTTAGGGTGAACCCCTGATCTGAAAAGCCGGGGGATTCTGGGTAGTACTGAAGAATGAGTGGATAGTCGTTGTGGTATAACTGAAAGGAGAACTAACACGCCCTGGACTTTGTTGCCAGGGTTTGGAAAAGGAATTTTAGTGGTAGTCTGGATAAGGCCCTTGAGAGAATGAAGATGTGGAGAGATTAAAGAGAGATCTGCACGTTGAGAACAGGAGTGTTGAAGAAAACAGTGAGAAAAGATAAAAACTGAAAAAAAAAAAAGTAGATGAAGGGTCTGGAAGAAGCCTGCATGTTATCGGAGGAGAATGTAAGAACTGTTTTTGGTAGGAGGTAAAGAAAGTGAGAAAGGGTGACAGTGCAGGAAACAAATGGGTGAAAGGCAAAATGCTCATTGAGAAAATCAACCATTGGGGAGAGCAATTTAAGCTAGGAGTTTTTAAATGAAGAGAGCGAAGGAAATGCTAGTGAAATACCTGCTCGGCGGAACGAGCCAGACACCACCACCCTAGGAGGAGTGTACAGGGAGGTGACCCCCACCCCACAAGGAGAAGACGGGGAGGCTTTTTCTTCACCTGCCGAGCCTTCCGAGCATAAATGACATATCTCCACCCTGACCCGACGCCCCTCTTCCCTGCAGCCAGACCACCGGGCAGTGTGCAGTGAAAGTACATTGCACTCCAGCGGAGAGAACACTCGGCAGAATTGGGGTGGGACTTGCAGTGGCAAGGTCCCAAACAAACCCTCGGATGCCGTGTCCACCAGATCGGCCTCCACCAGGAAAGAGGACACAGGAGGAGCCTCGAGGTTTGTTACACCCCAAGGGAGCAGTGGCACAGTAGAACCCACCGTGTATACTGTGGGTGGAGTGACCACTGGTTCTCCACCCTCTACCACCCACCTTCAGTAGCCGGCACGTCTATCAGACAACCTTCACCAGTGCTCCCCAGGAGGGAAGAGGGCCCCAGGGTAGACTCCATCGGAGATACCAACCGGGACAGACCACCGGTCGTCCCCCAAGGCTGCCCCAACCCCAACGGATGGAGGACAGATTCCACCGGAGCTGTGTATTAGTCCAGGAATGCCCACTGGGCCTCCCCCTCCCAACGTCCCCGGGACAGGCATCCCAGTCCCTACAGCAGAACAGACTCCACTGGAGCTGTGGCTGTTGCTGGCAGTGCCCACCGGGCGCCTTCTTCCTGTTGCCAGGGTCTGTGGCCCCTGGAGGAGTCCCTTCAGACTCCTCCTCCACCCCTTTCCAAAGTAGATCATGCAATGCCCAACGGGGCTGGCTTGGAGGGAGTGTCCCCCGGACCTCCCACGCACACCCTGGACTGGAGTTTTGGCAGGGCTTGTCATGCCCATCAAGTAGGAGAGCAGGCCCTCAGCCGCTCTCCTGCCATGAGTCCCGGAACTCCTACTGAGGGTAGTACCTCTTGCTCCCCCTGCCCCTCCTGTGGCAGAGTGAGGCGCCCCTCTCCCCGCCTTTCTCCCCGAGAGGGTGGGATCTGCTCCCCCACGGGCTCCTCGCCAGAGACCAGACCAGGTGAGATGTCTCTAAGGTCAGGTCTCCTGTCCCTGCAGCCCCTTCCTCCCCAGGCGCTGTTGGACTCCGCCGGAGCGAGAGGCCGCAGTCCATCCCTGACGCCTCCTCCCGCAGATGAGACCTCAGCCCCCAGAGTCAGCGGGCTGCTGCTGACACCTGCTATAGCCGCCAGAGCTCCCCTGGCACAGGCAGCTGCAGTTCTCCCCTGACGGCTGCTCCTGCCGGACGAGACCACGGCCCAGCCAGGGTGCAGCCCTCTCTGCAGCTGACCCTCTGCCCGGGCCTCCCCAGGTCGGCCCCCAGGATCCTGATGACAACTAAGGGCCAGCGCCGTGTGGCGTGCCTCGTGGCCCTCTCTGGCCCCAGCCCAGAGAGCCCCGCATCATCCAGGGCCTCAACAGAAAGGGGGCCACCCACCACGCCGCCCTCCACACCGCCCACCAACTCCTTCGGGACTCGTGGCAACCCCACAGGTGACTTGCCCCTGGAATACACTCTGGAAGGCCCACCCCCATCGCCTGGCCGCCACCTGTGGTTCCCGGCGTAGGGCCTCCTGCCGCCCATGACCCGAACATTCCTCTCCGCCTGTTTCGTGAGTAAAAGACTCTGAGGTTGTTTGTCCCCTAGTGTCTGGGAAGCCCCTACCCTAGTGGACCCACCCCCCCTCACCCCAGTGTCTCCCCCCCCCCAGTGTTACCTCCCTGTGTGGAATAGTGAACTCTCCACCAATAAGCTCACACGTGGAGTGCGTATAGGCCACGGGTTGCCCCCAAGTGTGACTATCCCCCCCAGTGTTACATACGGACGGACAGTATCAGTGCCGCACCCCTTCCCCCCCCCTTTGCTTTGGCTATATGAAGTGAATAGAAAGTGATACATGAGGTATACTCCCAGTTTCATGTCTCGTAAGAAAGTTATATCACCACTTCCCCCTCCCCCCCCCTCAGTCCCTCACGCGCGGATAGATCATAAGAATTCTCTCGTCCTATGTAACGCGCACATAGAATCAGGATACCTAGGGTATTGTCTGTGTCACGCCGATGCATATAACTAGCATAGGAGGCCATTTATGTTACCCGAATATATATAGAAGGACCTGAATATATACTGCCGCCTATGTCACGCGTTTGGGTATATTGAGATATACTCGACTGTCTTTGTTATATACCTGTGTAATGCTAGGTGTTTTAGGGTCGGCTTCCCATCCCTATAACGCCTAGTGTGTAGCTGGGTTCTCTTTCTAGACCGGAGCTTAGACAAATAGGAGAGAGGCAGGACACAAAAACTCAAGGCAACAACCTTATATGTGTATTGCTAAATTCTACAGTGGAATGGGTAGATGTCACAGGAGTAATTATACTGAACAAGTATAATCCTTTAGGCCTAGATTACGGGTGTTAGTATCACACAGGATACTACTTAGGACAAGATCGGGTATGGAGAATAGCAATACAATCAGGAGTCTAACTGGTTTGTCTGTCGTGTCGTTAATTAGTGTTCTTACACTGTGGCCTCTGTATGATCTTAAGGTAAGGCTATGTCACCATATGGTAGCATGTTCACTTAGACAGACATTTATTTCACTGCCCTGCCGTATTCACTTTTTCACGGTTATCTTATTTATTCCACCTTTCTTTTATATTACTACTGGTGCTTTCTCACTGACTTCCCATATACTGATAATTCACTGTTCCTCCCTTGTTTCACTGTATCACTGATACTGTGCTTTCACTGTCACTCACTTTCGGGACTGGGCATAATGGCAGTCATGTACAAGGGCAGCGGGAACGACTCAGCCTCACTACTGATGGGGCTGAGTACCGCCAGGGGCCTCCGTATTCAGGGGCCACGGGACCATGCGTAGGGGCGTCCTCTCTCGTCCGGGGTTGCTGGTGGCGAAGGGTCCCGCACTCTCGGGGCTTGGGGCGGGAGTCTGGCCCTTGGGACTGGGGCCGAACAGCTGCCCGAAACTCTCGCTCAGGCGCCTGACAGAGGACGAAGATCTTCGGCATCGGGGTGTAGGGATGTCCCGCCGGGGGTCCTGGGGGCAGTCTGGAGGTCCCGTGGACTGCGGTCTCCGGTAGTTGGAGACGCCGTCAAGAGTGGGCTTCGGCGTCAGCTTTCATCGGGGTCCATCAGGCAAGTCCTCTCAGGAACTCGCTGCAGTGAGAAGAGCCCGGATGTAGTCACAGGGCCTCTCCAGTATTCCTCCAGGCTGGGGTCTCCCTCTTGGTCATAGTCTCGTGGGTAGGAGTCAGCACCTGATGGAGGAGCGGCTACCGGCCATCTCCTGCTGTAGGAGCTGGCTACTGGCCGTGGCCCCCTAGGAGCATGACTACCAGCCGTCATTAAGGCCTGGCTACTGGCTGTGGCCTGGGGAAGGGAGCAGCTACAGGCCGACTCAGGGGCACCTTTGGAGCGGCTACCGGCCGTCTCCTGACGAAGGTAGGAGCAGCTACCAGCCATCTCCTGACGAAGGCAGGAGTGGCTACTGGCTGTCTCCTGCAGGAAGGTTGAGCAGCTACAGGCCATCTCCGTTAGGGCACCTTCAGAGCGGCTACCAGCCGTCTCCTGATGAAGGCGGGAGCGGCTACTGGTCGTCTCCTTATTACCTCCAGAGTGGCTGCAGGCCGTTTCCTGCAGAAGGGTCGAGCAGCTACAGGCCGTCTCTGTTAGGGCACCTTCGTAGCGGCTACCGGCCGTCTCCTGACGAAGACAGGAGTGGCTACCGGCTGTCTCCTTATTACCTCCAGAGCAGCTACCGACCATCTCCTGTAGGAGGGTCGAGCGACTACAGGCCGTCTCTTTCAGGGCACCTTCAGAGCGGCTTCTGGCCGTCTCCTGAAGAAGGTGGGATGGCTACCGGCCGTCTCCTTATTACCTCCAGAGCGGCTGCAGGCCGTCTCCCGTAGGAGGGTTGAGCGGCTACTAGCTGTCTCAGGGGTGCTGACTGGAGCTAGAGTAATAGACCCACCCCGTGGTTGTCGGTGGTCAGCTCGCCCGGAAGGTAGTCTCGTTTTCCTGCTATGGTGGCGGCGGACAAGCTCCTGGTCATAGAGGCGCGTGGCCCGGGCGGGCTTATGTCCCTGTCGCCCGGAGTCAGGTCGCGCTGTATTTGCCCCTCCGTAGGCTCCTTCTGGGGGTGTTGGGCTGCCCTCTGTGAGACTGCACTGCATTTTAAATGTGAAAGGCCAAAAAAAATATTGTATATAGGGAAGGTGTATACTGTTTACTTGGTACTGTATAAGGAAGTACTGGATGGGAAGTTGTTGAATGCTGTGAATAGAATGCATGAGGCCTGCAGTTTGTGTGCGAGTTCTTTGATCTGAGTGTTGGACTGAAGCACGGGTGTGTCATGTCTCCATGGCTGTTTGATTTGTATATGGATGGAGTTAAAAATGAGATACAAGGTTGGGCAGTGGATGTTAGAGCAGCTCTAATGAGAGAAGGTAGCATTTGGAAAATTCCCGTACTGTTGTTTGCAGATGATACTGTATTGTTTAATAAAGACGAATGGGAACTACAAGGCTTGGTGAATGAGTTTGGGAGAGTATGTAAGAAATGGAATCCAAAGATGAATGTAGAGAAAAGTCATGATCTTCGAGAGAAATGAAGTCACTAAATGTACAGTGAGGTTTGATAATGAAGAAATGGAAACTGTGAGTGCATTTAAATATTGGGTAGGACAGTGGATGTTGAAGCATCTAATGAGAGAGGGTAGGGTGTGGAAACTTCCTGTACCAGTACTGTTGTTTGCTGACGGTTCTGTAAAGATGAATGTGAGCTGGGAGGCTTAGTGAATGATTTTGGGAGTGTATGTAGGAAACAGAATCTAAAAGTGAATGTAGTGAAGGTAGAGCTATGTTCTTTGAGAGAAATTAAGTCACCATTCAGAGTGGGGCAGTATGGTGAAGAAATGGAGAATGTGAGTGCATTCAGGTACTTTAGTGTGATGAATAAGGGTGGGAGTTTAGAAGATAAAGTGCATGAAAGGGTGCAACAGGGAAGAAAGGTTGATGGTTCACTGAACGCATTGATAAGAGATAGAGAATTGTGCATGGAAGTCGCTGCATGACAGTACTGCATGACAGTGCTGTTATTCCTTGTTGGAAGGACACAAGTCAAGAGTGAGAGCAATGGAAATGAGTTATTTTAGAGATGCATGCACAGTTACAGGGTGAAACACTAAGGCAGACAAGCAAATGAGGAAGTAAAGGGGCATTGTGGTATTGATGTAGATATGATTGAAAGTGGTAAGAATGCTTGGCCATGTGGAGAGGATGGAGAATGAGGGACTGACTAGAAGATTGTATGTGAATGAGGAGGAAGGGGAGACCAAGGATGCGATGGAGGGATGGAGCAAAAAGATATTTGAGAGAGGGTGTATGTGTGTAATTTGGAGGGAGGGTAGTCAAATGGCAGAAAACAGGGTGACATGGAGGGCAATTTGTCTGTGGTCGTAAACCCATCCCTTATGGGATTATGGCATCTGGCACTAGAATTGTAAGAACTGTAGAGAAATGCTTACTGAGGAATGTGCATGAAGTATGGAGAGTGGATATGCAAATAATGGGACTGGTGAAAGTTATAGTAAGGAAGTCTGTGGATGAGAGGTGAGATTGGATGCACATAGGATGGCAAGAGAGTGAAGGTGGTAGGTGGTGTGGTAGGTCAAGAAGGAAGTGGAGAGATATCAGAAATGAATCTGTGAGAAAGTTATATAAGAAGATTGAAGCTAGGGAAGTGATAGAGTTTGAACTGGTTGGATGGATTTTGTATGAAGTTTATGAAAAGGGTTTGACACCCCATTTTTTACTTGACAGTCATGTGAGGAAGGCCATGCCTAAGAGGATTCAGGGGCTCAAATGGTAAGTGAATGGGTGTGTATTTTGTTCTATTCTGATATATATATTTTTTTAATGCAAGGAAGAAGGAACCAAGGGCTAGAAGCCTGCAAGATTGTTCTCCCCAAGAAAAAACAAAAGCAATATAACAGAGAGCCAAATCAGAGATCTGTTCATTTCGAGAAGCCTGGACACACAGCGTTTGCAAGACTGGAGACCATAGGCAATAGGAATTACAGACAGAGGAAGATGATTCCAGAGTTGACCTGTTGCATACATAAAGGACTGGGAGTAATAGCTAACTCTTGCATTAAAGAGTTGGGCATAATGAGGTGAGAGTTTGTTGCTAGACAGGCACTACACACCCATTGTATTGGTGGAGGGATGCAAGCATAAAGTTCAGAGGAGCAGTGACCATTGAAGTAGTGATAGTAAAGAGATAAAAATGCAACAGTGTGGCAAAGAGGCACAAGTTGAAGGGAGTTGGTAAGAGGAGGAGAGTTAATGAGACGGGAAGCCTTTGACTTCACGTTGTTGAGAAGAACTCTATTTTGGGAGCCTCCCCACATATGAGATTTGTACTCTATACAGGAGCAAATAAAATCCATGTATAAAGTCAACAACCATCCAGGGGTAAAGAAAGCACACCTAATCTCTTGGAAGCAGATTTTACAAGAGTGGTAATACGATCTTTTGAAGATAAATTCCAAGAGAATGAAACCCCAGGTATGTTTAATGATGATGAGGGATCGAGTTGGATATTGTTAAAAATAGAAGATACTGCTGCAGAAGATTTTGACAGGTTCAGAGATGTAAGAACTGAGTTTTTGAAGCATTAAAAATAACCAGATTACTTTTACCCCAATCAGATATATGAGACATTAGGTGTGACATTGCCTCATTCCTTGTTTGCAGAAGTAACTTTTTTTTTTTTTTTTTTTTTTTTTAAATGTGTCTGACTCTGAGCATAGGCTTCACAGTCTGAGCCCAAGGCCCAGTAGTCCTGCTTACCATACACTTCCACATGTCAAGGCTGAGTTGGAAGCTGCAGCAAGAAGGAAAGGTACAAGTTGACAGACAGAGGCAAAACAGTTTACCTAAGCAGGGTGTAAGCACAGAAGCACAGTTCTTAAGGACAACAGGAGAGACCCCATCAGGCCCATATGCCTTGTTAGTACTGAGGCCAGTGATGGCAGAAAATACATCAATTGAAGAAATTTTAATGTCATCAGCGTATGAGTGATAAGGTACCTTAGAAGGTCATTGATGAGAGTTGGTAATAGGACAAAGCCCCCGAGGAACACCACTACTGATGGCTGTAGGAGAAGAATGGTGGGCGTCTACAACAGCAACTATAGAATGACTAGAAAGGAAGTAAGAGGAGAAGGCACAGATAGAGGGATAGAAATCATAAGAGGGCTGTTTGGAAATTAAAGGTTTATGCCAGACTCAATCGAAAGCCTTTGAGATGTCAAGTGCAATGGCAAAACTCACCAAAGTCTTGAAAGGAGGATGACCAGGAGTCTGAAAGGTAGGTGAGACGATCGCCAGTGGAGCATCCATGGCAGAATCCGTACTGACGTTTGGAAAGATGGTTGTGGTAGGAATGACGCTTTCAAATTTTTTTAAGAATAAATTCAAAAACTTTTGAAATACAGGATGTTAAAGCAATTGGCCAATAGTTAGAGGGCTGGGAATGGTCACCATGCTTTGGGACAGGCTGAATGAGAGCAAATTTCCAGCAAGAAGGAAAGGCACAAGTTGACAGACAAAGGCAAAACAGTTTACCTACGCAGGGTGTAAGCACAGAAGCACAATTCTTAAGGACAACAGGAGAGACCCCATCAGGCCCATATGCCTTGTTAGTACTGAGGCCAGTGATGGCAGAAAATACATCAGTTGAAGAAATTTTAATGTCAGCCATGAGGAAGTCAGAGGGAGGAAGTGATGGAGGAACAGCACTGGAAATGTGTAAGGTGGAATTGGAGGAGAAAGTCTGAGTGAAGTGTTCTGCTTTATTAGTGGAAGAAACAGCTACAGAGCCATCAGAGTGGAAAAGAGGAGGGAAGGATGATAAGGTAAAGTTGTTAGAAAGGTTTTTGGCAAGGTGCCAGAAGAAGCAGGAAGAATTTGAGTTGGAGAGCTCAGAGCATTTAGTATGAATAAAATAATTTTTCACAGACAGCATGATTCCGGGCAGAAATATAAAACAGATGAGATTCAGGGGTGGGTTGGCTCCAGTACTTTTTGTAGGCCCTATTAATGTTGTGAACAGCATTAAACAAGCATGATTAAACCAAGTTTTTTTTGTATTAGTCAATATAAGAGAAAAAAATATATGCTTCCAAGCCCAAGAGAATAACCTCCTTAATGTGCAAGGCACACTTAGATATTTCTTGGCCATGGAAGCAATAATCATTCCAGGGAAGGTCAAAGAAATACTGCCTGAGGGCCTCCCAGTCAGCAGCACCAAAGTATCACAGCCACCATTTCTTGGGAGGGTCCACATTACTGGAGCAATAGAACAGGTTACAGTGATAAGGCTGTGACCAGAGGAGCCCAACAGAGAGAAAAGATGAACAGCGTAAGCAGAAGGATTAGTTGTAAAGAAGAGGACAAGTATGTTGGAACTCTCTCCAGAACAGTGAAGGATATTGGTAGGGTGCTGTTCAAGCTGCTCTAGGTCATTAAAGATAGAAAAGATGTAGGCTAGTTCACCAGGTGGACCAGTGAAAGGAGAGGAGAGCCAAAGATGGTGGTGAACAGTGAAATCACCTAGAATGGAAATTTCAGTGAAAAGAGAAATTGATAAGGTGTATTCCATCTTAGAAGTACGATAGTCGAAGAATTTTCCATAGTCAGTAAAATTAGGGGATATTTATCCCCTATGCTATTTACTTAAGTAAATAGCAGAGATATATTTAGTCAGAATGACAGGATAGCCAAAGCCAGGGAGTAGAGAATTCAAAAGATTCAAGGTCAGGAACACAAGAGCAAGATATGTTGATGCATACATATACACAGCAGCCATCTTCAGCTTTGAAGTGAGTATTGAGAATGTAGGAGGGTACAATTAAGGGTTTGCTATGTCACCTCAGACAACTGAGTCTCTGACGAATAAGTGAGGTTTACAGGAGAGTTGGTGTTCAACCAAGAGAAGTTAGAGGAAAGGCTGCGAGTGTTGCTGAAATGAAGAAGTAAGTCAGACAGTGGTTCCAGGCATTTTGCACTTATGTTTTTCTGTTTTCTTGCTTTCTGGACCTGACCTTATCCCATCTTTGGGTGGGGAAAAAGAGGAGGGATGATAATGATGATGATGATATAAATTTAACATCCAGTCTCATCTTCTCCACTATGGGGCATAGGGACACGTGGCCTGGCTACCATATATAGATTTATTTAAAGATGGGAGACAAACCTGGCAGCATTTCACATGACAACAAAACCTCCAGTTACCTTGGGCATTGATCCCATTGCATGTAAGGCTCAAACATCACTCTGTTCAAAGTACTTTAACACTAGACCACCAGGCATCTACAGAAACATAACCATAAAATGAGCTTCAAAATATGGCATACTAAAATCATTTCTGAAAATACAATTAGCACTAGGGAAATAAGATCACTTTTTACTTGTTCATTTTTCTAAGCTTATCATCATAAACCAAGGTTAAGACAATACAATGCCAGCAGATTTCTCTTGTTTATTACAGATCACACTCTCACCCATCCTTCATTCATCAATCACATGGTTTATTGAGTCTTCATAAAGCTAAAGCGACGCAACCACTTAAAATGAATCTCTTATCCTAAAAGATTTCTGCTTCAAAATAGAATATGCTCTCATATAAAAGATACACAACACTTGTATTTGTCTTCCTCGGTTACCCTTTGTGCACCTATGGAATCTGGGATGGGAACAAAAATATGATAGGCAAACACTCAAGCTTGGCACACACTATCATTTAAAAAGGAGATAAAAAGTAAATTAACATAGTTTATCATTCCTCAGCAAAACACTATGCAAACCTCAATGAAGTTATATCCTATGTATATAACTGGATACTTTTCTCATATTTGCACAGAGTCATGAGTGTATGTTACTCAAAATTGCCTTATCTACAAAAGAAAATCTACTGACATCTGATTCATCAATCTGTATGTATATATATATATATATATATATATATATATATATATATATATATATATATAAACTTAAATACTTATACAGTATTGTAGTCAAGGAAAGCACTGCATGTGTTAGACAGGATCACCTGGCCCTGCTGGTGTATTCCTAAACTGGTGTACAATATTCCTTTCACCTATGCTCACACCTGTGGCAGATATTTGCTTTATGGAGCTGGCAGGCTGGCTTAATCTCAACAGCAATGACAATTCATTTTTAAATTCAGGTTTGCTGAGTCTTGGTTAAGTTGCAGTGTATAAGAAAATATATACAGGGGCATCTCATGATCAGTACAGGAATGGTATATTGGCAGATTAACCCTTTAATCAAACTGTACAAGTGTTATGTACCATCCATTCATTCTTCACAGAGCTAGGAGATTCAAATGAAGAGTGCAGTGTCATTGTGAATTCATAAAATCTACTGATACAAAAAACTGTATAACCTACATTTTACAAAAATGCCAAGTGATAATGAAAACATGCCATTAATGACAATGCTCAACCTGACATCCTAATACAAACCTCAGAACACCCTATGACTGAAGCATTGATGAGACATTAATAAATACATTATATATATTAATAATAAAAGCAGGTACTGGATAGTATGTGTGTGTGTATATATATATATATATATATATATATATATATATATATATATTACTGTATATATATACAGTAATTATATCTGGAAGGTACTGCACTGTAGCAACAATAATTTTGGGAAGCTTTATATGGTTTACAATGATTAAATTAGAGAAAATATTAGTGAGAATTGAATAAATGTGATTATAATCTGGAAATGTGTTCACAAAAAGTGTAAATAAATGAATGAATAAGGTTTCAAGCTTAAATTTAAAAAACTATGTATATAGATAAATGGTGTGTGCATGTACTGAAGGTAGTATGTACTATATATAAACAACAGTGGATCAGGGTGCTCTTGAAGCTTCCGTTCCCTTTCATTGTACAGTAAGTCCCTGGTCTCCTGTACTGTAATTCACTCAGTGCAGATCAACAGCAGTGAAAAATCATCAGCAAAGAGTACCTACATTGTGTGGAACTACTCTGCCATCTACTGAGGCATGACTAGCTAGGACGTTCAAATGTGCTGCTCCCAACCTTTACTGATGGCCAGCCTTTTCTGTCAATGTTGGTTCAGCACTGTCCTTAAGACCACCCAGTATAGTAGCCATTTGTCTGCTCTTTTTTACCTTTCTGGCCCAGAGTTATTGCTTTTTCTGTAGTGTTTTGGAGAGCCAGAGACTATACGGATCAACAGTCAGTTTTGTCTATCACAATTTCTTGCTTGTTTTGGGTGGTCTTCTGTGTAGGTGCTCTCTCCTTGTAGCTGCAGTCTAAGGGCTGCTTTGTTTACCCTCTTTTCCTTCTTTTTTCTCTTTCCTTGCATCTTTCTGTTGTTGTAGCCTTTTTCTTGCCTATTCTGTGTTTTTTCTTTTTCTTCCATTTTGTTTTGCTTTGTGGTATTTTAAAGTGTGCAGCTGTGCAGTCTCCTACTGTGTGTGCATGCACAGGGACATCAGTATGGCTTCACTTTTGCAGTGTATCATTTTTAAGGCATTGCTTGTCCAGTGCAGCCACTCTAGTGCAGCTAGCCCGAGAGTGGCTGCACTGGATGTATCCTTAATGTACCGTCTTTTTCCCATATTGTTCCTGTGCTGCAGCATGCCCCTCATTCCTGTGTTCAGTCTTTCTGCCCCAGGACATATTCTCCTAAGATGGTTTTCCAACATTGGCAGTGTCATATCTAGCATGCAGTTTCTCCTGTCTGTGGTGAGATTCCCTTGCTTGGTCAAGCTTAACCACCAATCAGTCCTATCTGGCCCACTGTCTAGCCAGGCTCTGCTCTTTTTTGACCGGGATATGCTGTAGTGTCATTTCCCTGGCTCTGCTTGTCCTTGCAGTGCTTGGGTGTTCTTGGTTGTCAGTTTGCCCACAGAGGTCTCCTAGGTGATCTGTCTCATGTTGCCCATTCTAGGCATTTCATCATTCTGCTGTAAAGCATTTTTTTTTTTCCCCTTCCTCTCTTTGAGCAAGCTGTCCCTCCAGTATAAAGGCATTCTTCTGTATGCATTTCCTACCCTATGGTTTCTCTACAGTTAAAATGGTGTGAGCCTCATTCCTTGTCCTGCAGGCAGGAATATTTATACTATAAAAAACTGCCAAGATTTTCAGGGACTCCTGTCCCTCACTTGAGATGCCAAATATCAGAAGCAGTGGCAAGCTTCAATGTTATTCCTTGTATTGATATGTGATACCCAAATTTCACTGTCTTCTAATATTTACTTGAAAAATCTCACCGCCACACTTGTCTTCCCCATACAGTCCTTTTGAAATATAAATACCTGTCTCATTATGGGAGCCCTATCAACTTTTCTTCCAAAAGGAAGAAGCAACTGATGCTGGGATGGGTCAAGTCCACCCCTGGGCCTCCAGATGGGCATGACCAGACATTATGTCCCCTCAGCATTGCCAGCAAATAATTCCAAGAGGCCCTTTATGCCCCAGTGACAAGAATTGAGGATGGTATGCTTTACACATCCCTAGCAGTCAGCATCTCTTCAAGCTGAGTGCAGTATTACTGCTTCTACTTCAACCAAGGGAAAGTCCCTCGCAAAACCAACCCAATAGTCGGTCTGCAAGTTAGTTAACCCATTTGCACCCAGTGTCCTCAGTATAGGATGGATCTGGGCATTTTCAAAAGATAATAAAGAAGGGAACCCTGGGGTAGAAGCCTTTGAGCTTCGTGACTAGAGCCGGTAGGCTGAGGGCAGTACACTTAGTACCCTTCCAGCACAGTCCCTCATGCAGGTGCCCTGGGAGCTAATGGGTTAAGCACTAGCAAATCTATCAGTTTCTTTAACCCATTTGCACCCGGTGTCCTTAGTATAGGATGGAACTGTGCATTTTCAAAAGTTAATAAAGAAGGGAACCCCAGGCTAGGGACTATGATCTTCTAGACCATAAGCTGATAGGAGGGGGGCAGTACGCTTAGTACCTTTCCAGCACAATCCCTCACACAGGTGCCCTGGGAGCTAATGGGTTAATAACTCAAATAGCTAATCAGTACGTCAACTTAACCCACAGTGCATCTAAACATGGGCAAGCAAAACCTATCTACGTAATCAGCTCTCCAATTGTTCTTGCACAGCTTTCAGACCATTTAATTTAGGCCGTTCCTCAGTGGGCCAAGGGCAGTCTACTCAGTGAAAACCTCCTTCTTTGTTGCAGAAAACTCCCCTGTTGGATTTGTTTCTACCAAGAAACTCCTCTCCCAAGAAGGAGTCACTTCTATCAGGGCACTAGCACCTTGACCAGCCTCAAGATCCTCACAGGGCTCTTCTGCTTCCATCTGGAGCACCACCTGTTGATTGTACAGCTGGATACTGTCATGGATTTCGCCTCAGGACTTTTTTCTCTGATACCTCTTTCCCCATTATCAGATTGCTTCTTTGATCCTGTCCTCAAACCTGGATCTTTTTTGACTATTCTCTCTTGACACTTCAGTATCCCAACTCTTCTCTTGTCTTGCTACCTTTCCGAACTCCCTGTTTTGTTTAACAGACCAACAGTTGGACAACAAACCAGACATTCTGGGTTTCACCTAAGATGACAAAGTGGCCTCCTTCTATCTTCTAAGGCATCAACATTTCAGTCACTCTCCAGCCACAAAATAGCTGTTGAAATCAGAGACAAGGGTGGTTGGGTTACCACTTCAGATTTGAATGGTAAGCCCTGGCAAGGGGTTGTGAGATAGTCAGTACTTCCCATGAGCTCAAAGTTGGAGCATGAGAACACGATTCCAATCAACACTGTCAGTCATGAGTCTCTCTCAAGAAACCTTTTTCTACCATTACAAACACTTATCGAGGGAGAGCTATGGAGTCCTCTTGAACACCTTTAGAATGGATTACATATGATGCACTGAACAAACTTGCTGGCACAGAAGCCTTTCAATTCAAGACCTCCCATGCATCAGAGGGAGGGGTTCAGTTCCCCATGTCAAAAGCCCTGGGCCTCAAAGTCCATCTCCTTATCACTGTAGAATGGGAAGAATGATGGAAGGATCCTCCACTATGGCAGAGACTGCCTAGAGAATTGGAGGGATCCAGATCCGCTGTGGCAGACTGTCTACAGAATAAGTCAAACTACCTCACCATATGCAGCTAAACCACTACAGTGCCAGCATCAATCAGTCAAATTAGCTTAGCCAAGATATAATTCCTAACTTTACAAACAGTTCATCTTCCTAAGGCTGCCCAAGGTAGACTCCATACCAGTTTCCCCCTCTTAGATCAAAATTGGACCACCAACTCATGGAAACACATTCACTGCCAAAAGGGAGCAAATAATTCTCCTTCCCACAGGGTACAAATACCTTAGTTTTAAAACTTATGCCACAACGCCAACTCAGAATCCCACATCTCATCTATTGCATCATCAAGGGTTGCACCATCAACCTTTTCCCTAGTTCCATACACGTAGTTGATCAAGTCACACAAGACCATGTCAGACTCATCACTTCAGTGGGCAAAAGCAGCTTTTGTCGGATTGCATGTTAAATTTTTATATATTGTATCTTCTATTCAAAAGAGGTAACTATTGAAGCCTAGAAGTCAGAATCAATTAGCCTTCCCCACCAGGTTGCTACAGTGATTACCTTTATAGTCCAAATTTAGGCTTCAGAGAGTTGTACCAGGTGGCCTTTATTACCAGCAGTGGGAAGAAAGTCCTTCCTCACACTCCCTTCTTTCAAAACAGACTTAACCAATTCCTGCCAAGAAGAACCACAACAAAACAGGCTCAATGTCCCACCAACCCTTGCACATAGAGAAAAACAAATCTGTCTCCCTCATGGACCAGAAGTCCACGATACGGAAAGAATGATCAACCTTCCAAAATCCACTCTATCCAGTAATTCTGTATACTGGCCAAGAGGAGCTTGGAGACGATTCATAGCAAAAAAAAGAGCTCTGACATAAACTGACTTCAGTGGCCTCCACTATGCAAACTCTGAACCAGAGTCAAAGCTTCAACAGAGACGTGCCACCTCATCAAAAATCTTAAACAAAGTGGTCAAAAATGCTGTCCCACCAGTTTTCAGAGCAAAACTCCAGAATTCCCAAAAAGTGTAGTACTGTACAGTATATTCAGCCTCAGCATATGCAAGTACATCAAAAACCAAGCCATTCAAGATGGTTTGGGATGATGCAGTACAATGGCACCTGTACCGAGGATACTGGATGGAATCTCTTGATTTGCAAGTTGCTTGGTGGCACATCCTGATAGCAAAAATGAGACAAAGTGTTTGGCAACTCATGCTGGAAAAGCCTTTTACCAGTTTCAGTGGCTACTCTCCAGCCTCAGCATCACCTTGAAGGAATCCACATTATTGATCAAATATGTCCTCCTGAAGGCAGTAAGTTAAAGCACTGCTGCATTAGCATAAAGCTGCCTCAATCACTTATGGATCAGTTGTACATGCCTGACACACTGCCATCTCCTGGAGAGACCCCTTCTTTATTGTGAAGACTGTCTAGTCCCATTGCCTATAAAGCACCTCTTACTTGAGTGTCCCAAACATGGAGATGCTCACAGTTGATACTTTTCCAGGTTTAGGGCGGAAGTGGGTCTTACCTTCTTTCTCTCATTCTTGAAGAGGAGGCATGTACGGTGGGAGAAGCCACCTCCTTATTTGTTGCTGAAGTAGTCTCCCACAATCAGCTTTGGTTTTTATGCATAATTTTACTGTGTGTCTTGATGTATTATATGAATTTTAGTCATATCTGTTTTATATTTTACCCATCCTTGTTCTGCACTTGCTCCTGTTGTACAGAGGCAGTGACCTCTGTTGTTATGCTGCCGTGATCTTTGTAGTGTAATCAATCAGCCTTGATGGTTGTTGGTGGCCCTCACTGAATCACAATGCACCAAGTTGGCTAAGGTGGTGATGGCATTCACCTTGAAGATAAGGCTCCATATTGACATGAAAAAATCATGTCCAAGCCTACACATTGCCTACCATGGCTTGAGGTGGTCTAGAATGCCAGCACTACAAAACTTTGTATCCAGACAAGAAACATAGGTGCCTGATCTGCTTTGAATAATTCAGGACTACTGAAACTTCCATGAGACAGAATTTGGAGCAACTGGTAGGTGCACCAGATTTCTCCATTGCAGTTCACTGTCTAGGTTATCTACCCCACCAGCAGCTGACTCTGACAGGCAACCCCCTGTTCAGACACCATGACCCAGACATCCTGATACCACTAACATCCAGCCTGGACAAGCGGTAGTTACCATCCTTATGGGACATGGTATTACATGGATCCCTTTGTCCCCGAATCTGGCAGCCTTCACAGAAGTGTCAGATTCAGAATGAGGACACCAATCCTTTAAGTGATACCAGGGAAAAGACCTTTGGAATCAATGGGAACAAGAGATGCAAATCAATGCAAAAGAGCTGATGGTGGTAAAGTTGGTTCTCCAGGACCAAGGTCGGTCATTACAAGGTCCCTCATTCATACTGTATTTTGAACGAATTCATACGTTGTGGTATTTACGTCAAAAAATGAGGCACTCTTCTCAGTGGAAAAACTGTTCAACCTGGCCAGACTCCTACATCCAACACTAGGCACTGCTTCTCTCAGACCATAACATTTAGTGGGCTGACACTCTTTAGATGAATAAGATGTCATCTGTAGATTGGTCCCCAACCAACGATACTGTCCAAGATCTCTGCCACAATATCCTGTCCAAGAAGACAGATTTACTTCCAACCAAAACCAGTGCAAAAACCATACTCTATTCAGAATGAACCCAAGCAGGAGGACTAGATACAAAGGTCCGTTGGACAATCTGAACCTCACTTTACCTGTTCTCCTCACCCAACATCACCCTACTTAAAGTAGTACTCGTATATATACAAACTACTGTGCTTCAGAGGTCATGTATAAGTGATTGCTCCATTATGGCTGATGCAATGCTGAAGCTCTAATCTGCAACTGTGGTGTGCAGAGGTGATTCCTCTACATTCCCATCATTTCAAGAAGCAGTGGTAGGAACTCTATAAACTTATACCCCTGGATTTTCTGAATCAAACATATTCCAAATCAGACTCAGCTAAGTAATCCAGATCCTTCTGGAAGAATTATGTCCATCCTCAATGACCCAGTATGGATCATAATGGAAGTCACTTGTACGAGATCGTAAGGTTTCCCTCCTATCTCCTCAATAGTCATTTATTCTTTGAATGGAATCTGCACCTAGTGTCCACTGATAACTGTTACACGACAATACAGGACAGTCTTCTGTTTTCCAGTACGACCATACCAGACCAGAGAGTACCCGTATCAAGACAAGGATTCTCCTTGGACCATCTTCTCTCCTGAGATCACCTCTGTGTTCTTTACAGAAGGTCCTGGACCTCCTAGGTTACTCCAGTCCATCTTTCACGTCCATCTCAACACAGATATGGCTGTTGCATAATATGCTCTTCTTAGCGTATTTAATTTTAGGGGCAAGAGTATCAGAGTTTATATTGTTAGGACACATTCAGAGACATTAACAAAGTTTGACTCATATTTATCATCAGTATCCATTTTCCCACCACCAGCCAGTTTAAGAAAAAATGAGTACTGTCCCTTAGTGCAAGACTAGTAATTCTAGACCCTGAAACAGAACAAATCCATTACTCCCTTTGTTCAGTTCAAGAATTGCAGAGTACATTCAGTCTTCACAGTCCTTAAACACTAATACAGTACATTATGGGTTTGGTTGGAATTTTATAAACCTTGCTCAACACCCAAATATCAAAACCCTGAAACTGAATTATCAACTCTGCCTCCTCACCAAAAGCACATAATGTAAGAAATTTCACTTCATTGGTTTTCTTTTTAGATAAATTTTTGACTGACTGAAATACAGTCTATACCTAACATCCTTCTTTTTTACCTCAACTCTATCTCCATAACAACATACAAGGTAGCAGATTTGATGCATCAGTGATTTCTTCAGGAAATCAAAGATGTCAGCTATACTAATGTGACCATATTCATATCTGGGATCTCTCATTAACTTAAAAGGTTTAACCCAGAGTGCTGACATGTGATAGTCTGTATGTATTCACTCTAGGAGACTATTTTCCCCTCACAAAACTACAGTTCTCCAATGTTTCTCTGAGTCATCAAATTCCTGTAGACTAGAGTGGGACGTTTCGTTTTGTTTCGTTTTGTTTTTAAAGGCTCCAACATGCTTGCATGTGTCGGCCTTGGTCACCTAATGGCAGCTCTCCACGCTGCACGATCCATTGCAGCCTCCCTGTTCAGTCCCTTAACCCTAAGGTCACACTTAATGACCTCGTCCCATGTCTTTCTCGGTCTACCCCTCAAAACCCCACCCCCAATATTAACACTTCTCACCTTCCTCAATTATCATCCCCCATCCTCTCCACATGTCCAAACCACCTCAATCTACCTCTCATCATCACAACACCAATACACTCCAGTCCCATCCTACCTCTCAACTCTTCCATCGTAAACCCAGCCCCTCCATGCCTTGGACGCAGGGACGCATTGCACATCCACCTAATCATTGTCATTTCTGTACGTCTGAGCCGGCGAATATCTTCCTCCTTCACTGCCCAGGTCTCACTACCATACAGCATTACACTCCTAACACATGCTGCATACAAAGACCCCTTAGCACGTAGGGAGAGCCCTCTCAATGTCAGGAGAGGCAAGAGCTCCCTGAACTTCTTCCAACCACTTCTCACCCTAGCCACAGAGCTAGCTCCAGCCCCACCTCCAGCACACAACATGTCTCCCAAATAACAAAACTCTTCCACACACTCAAGAGATTCACCAGCAAGTTCAATCCTTTCACGTCTGACAATCTCCACCTGCTCACCCTGGCACGCCGTACACATAAAATCAGCATTATCTCACAGTCTACCTCTGATACCACTACATCTCTTATGCACCCATTTATCACACACACCGCACAAGATGGAATTACTTCCCATGCCTTTGTGGCAAACTGCACATGGCCACTCTCCCTCGTCTTTGACAGTACCGCCACCAACCCTAGATATCATCACTTTTGTTTTATCTGCATTTACCCTTAAACCCTTTTGCCCCATACCATCTCTCCACTTCCTAAACTTTTCCTCTGCCTCCCCTTCGTTTTCTGCAATCAACACCAAATCATCAGCATACAACAACTCCCATGGGAGTCCGTTTCTAAAGTCACGTGAAAGGGCTTCAAGTACCATGATAAACAACATGGGACTCAAGACTGACCCCTGATGCACACCAACATTCACGGAAAACTCATCACTCAAATCTCCATTCACTCTCACCTGGGTGTGAGCACCCACATACATGGCCATAACCACCCTAACCAGCCACTCCTCCAAGCCAAGCTTTCTCATTGCCCACTTCACCACCTCTCTAGGGACTCTGTCTAAGGCCTTTTCCAAATCAACAAAAACAAAATAAAGATCCTTTCCCCTACCAATATATTTTTCCTGAAGCTGTCGAACAATGAATATGGCATCAGTGGTCCCCCTACCTGGCATAAAGCCAAACTGCATCTCATCAATATTCACTCTTTCTCTAATCATACCTTCTAAAACTCTCTCCATTACCTTCATTATCTGATCTAAAAGCTTTAAACCTCTATAATTTCCTCTTTCCAGGGCATCACCCTTCCCTTTATACACATTTACAATTACACTCTTCAGCCAATCATCTGGGACAACACACTCATAAATAATCCTATTTATCAGGTGAGTGACTAAACTCACCCCTATCGCCTGAGGCCTTCAACATTTCGGCAGTCAACCCAGACACACCTGCTGCCCTCCCCACCCTCATCCTGCCTATTGCCTCACTCACAGTAGCAGTATCAATCAAAGGCCAAGGGCCAGTCACTGGATCTGCTGGCTCCAAACCTTCCCTGTCCCAGTCAAACTCCTCATTCAACAACCGGTTATAATGCTCTCTCCATGCATCTTTAATATCCTCACTGTTCACCACTACCCTTCCTTCATCATTCTTCACACACTGCTCACCCATAATATCCCGATTATCCCTCTTTACCTGACCTGCCACCCTAAATATATTTTTCCTTTCCCCATGATTTAGGTTATCAAGTAATTGTCTCTGTGACTCAGACTTTGCCCTGTATACCTCTCTTCTAGCCCAACGCTTAGCAGCCAAATATTCCTCTTTGCTACCACCCTTCTTCCATTCCCAGAAAAGCCTTCTTTTCTCCTTAACTGCAGCTTCTACACCCTCATCCCGACACCAAGTTACTTTATGTCTTGGTGGTCCTCTTGTCCAACCGCATGTTACATCAGTAACTCTCAAGAAATTGTTCTTGAGGGCTCTGTACTGTTCATTAACGCCTCTGTCTACAGCTCCCTGTTCAGCCACCACTCTCCTCAACTCGCTATAGAAGGCATCCGTTACTACTTGGTTTTTCAGCTTCCATATTTTCCTCCTAGGTACATAAGTCCTCTTTTTCATCACTTGTTCTTTAAGCACCATATCACAAATCAATATTTTGTGCTGCTGCACACACTCCTCACTTCCTATAACTTTAACATCCCTCACTAACCTCCTATCGGTCCCCCTAACCAGAAAATAATCTATCTGACTGCTATTTCCCCCAGACTCATACATAATTAACCTACTGTCTCTTTTCCTTAAATATGTGTTGCACACAATCATGTCCATTGCCTCCCCAAACTCGAGTATCCTTTCCCCTTCTGCATTCCTTAGACCATACGCACATCCCCCATGCACTCCTTCATAACCTTGCGCTACTTCACCTACATGACCATTTAAGTCCCCTCCCAAAATCACTATCTCATCATCCTGCGTACCACCCACTACACGTATTAAATCATCCCAAAATCTATCTTTCTCTGATTCATCCAATCCTGCCTGTGGAATATGCCGATATAATCGCAGCTATCTTTCTTCCCAACAGAATTTTCACTATCAATATCCTATCACTTACTCTCAAAACATTCATAACATATTCCACCCATTTCTCCGCAACCATCACACCAACAACTCCATATCCATCCGTCCCCCCCTGCCAAAACAACTTATAGCAACAGTCCTTCCCAACAATCTTTCTGGCTGATCCACCCCTGTACCGGACTTCCTGCAAACACGCCACATCCACCCACCTCCTACTGAATGCCTCAATGACTTCCCCTGCTCTTCCCCTCAAACTTCCCACATTTCATGAACCCACCCTCATCCCCATGGGTAATTTACTGTCCTCAGGCTTGCTTTGAAACTTATTTTGTTTTATCATCTTCAGTACAGTATTAATAAAGAGGGACAGACACAGCACAGGTCCCACTCACTGCACAGTCCCAGGTCCAGGCAATGGATCTGGGACCCCTAGCCCACCAGCTTCCCAGTGGCTGTGGTAGTGGCCTCGGGGCACCCTGCCAGGACAGCTGCAGGGACACCCTCCAAGCGCGTCTTGGCACTGCAACTGTCCCGCTATTATACACCCACTGATAGGGCAGCCTCCTGGGGCGCTACTCCCAGGTTCAGGGCCCTCTCTATTGGGCGGAAGCGACAGCCTGGGAACTGCAATGCCCTGGACCCACGATCTATGCCGGCGGAACCCCCACTACGCCTCCCCCCAGAAGTCCGCCTGCTTAAATTAAGACAAAAATTAACTGGTCCCAAATTATCACTTTTTTTTATTTTTTTTTATCTTTTCTAGTTTAGTTGCCTAATCTCCAGTCTGCCCCCACACTGTCCCATTCTACAAAAGTTTTTAACTACCAAGGGTATTACCCTGTAGATATTCTTAGTTTCTTGACATGGTCCCACTCATTTAGGTTTGGTAAGTTTAATCTGGTACCTTTTTATGATATGCCTGTGATATAATGATACCATACTGTTCGTATTTATGTAGCTGAATAACGTGCATTAGCTCATACATTCAATGGTATTTCAAGCCTTGATCATGCTGTGATGCCATTATTTTATAATGATATACATTATATTTATAACATTTTATGCCATGGCATATGTGATAATACTAAACCCATTGTAATACTGCTTCCTCTTTAATCCTTTCCCAATAGACATCCTATCATCATGCATCTTGAATCCCCCTCCAAAATGAGAGCTGTTACCTTTTTTCAATCAACAGGCAAACCTTAGAGAGCGCTTAAGTTGAGTCATGATACTGAACGAACCTCCTCCGACAGGAGGCATTCATAACTTCCAGGACACTACATTCTGCAGAGTCTTGTAAACTGGTGGGTTCTAGAACAAATCCCTCTGTTTGTGGGCCTAAGAAATGTACTGCTATCCTGTACCATGGGCCCTTCATACCCTCCTTCATACTACCTTATTCTTTACCCATACCCACCTACCCTTCATGGGTATCATGAATGAAAACAAACAGCTAAGCATCATCAAGTGCTGGAAGTGATACATATGAATGCTCTGGCTGGCCTTGCCACAGCTGATATCAGGAGGTGTTCACACAATGAAGGTGCACTTGCTGGTGAGTTCTCACTGATGGTAATTTTCTTCTACCAAGTGAACTGAAGTGCCAAACCCAGGGACTGTCTCAGTACAGGAACTATCTGACAGGAGACTACATTCCTAGGGCTCGCAAATAGTGGGTTTTATTTTAAAGCCCACCATTTTGTAAGTGGTATATCTGTTTTCAGTATTAAAGGACTGGATGGAAGTGTTGGTTTCAAGTAGCCAGCCTCAACTGTACTGCATGAATATGTTTCATACTGGATATTCTATGTATTGTACTGTTAGTAAAAATGACCTTATTCAGCACATTACTGTATATCTCTGTAGTACACGGTAATTGGGTGGCAAGAGGCACCATTTTCTGTAAAAACCATGTACTAAAAATCATGTGCTATATGTATTACAGTATTGCTCTTGTGAGTGGTACCCTCTTTGTTTTTTTTTTGTTTTTTTAACCATTTTTCAAGCATTTGTAAAATTACCGAGGGTGTTAAAGATGTCTAAGCACCTAGCAGTTGCTCCATCTTGCAATGAAAGGGCTTAGAAAACAAGAATAACTATTATTCCTGAGGAAAAAAAAAAAAAAATATACATATACCCCTCCTCACCAACTGATAAACCAAGGTAAAATTTATTTATTTATTTTTTTTTACCTATGTACTGTATCTCTCCTCATCAACTGGTAAGTCAGTCTTTTCTTGCTTTCTTAGCACTTTCACTGCAAGGTAGAATGTTTGCTGGGTGCTTTGGCATAATTAACCCCTTCAGTGATGTAAGTAATGCCATGAAAAAAAAAAAAAAAAAAAAAAAAATTCTTGAAGAGCTGCCCACCCAAGTCATATCATACAGGCAAACACTGTTTACTTGATAACACTGGATCTAGCCCACTTTCATCCCTCAGACCATGCTTTACCGTATACACAGAAACTGTTTACTCGAGACAGAAAATGTTCACCCCCTATCCTGTACTAGGTGTACTGTGCACTGCAAAAGTGTGTATTACAAGGATGTAATATAATGCAATAAATTAATGACTCTATGTTCCTGTATTTTCTATATGAGCAGATGGATGAAACAGGAAGCTGATTATGCTATCATATGGGAGGTGCTGGTATGTTTTACCAAATAAAGCTTCCAACACTAGAGAATCCAATTTAAGACCAAAGTGTACCATCAAAGCTTGAAAAACTTGAAAATTGCTGAAAAGTAGTGATTACTTTTTCATTCATTCATTGCCAGACGCCATGCATCCCAGACGGGGTGGCCAAGGGCTTAGAGTTAATTGTTTTACAGGGAGGGGCACTAATCCTTCACCAGCCCCACTTGACATGTAGGGATGCCAACAGCATCTGGTGTTCCCAGGAGGTCACCCATCCAAGTACTTACAGAGATAAAACTGCAATTACAGTACCGAGAAAAATAAAAATAATGCTGGATATGAGGCTCTATTGCAATAACTATCATGACCACCTGTAAAATATGGTACAATACGTGCCACTCTGAGTGAAAAAAGGGATCCTTTTATGAAAAGAAGTGTGTATTGTATGTCTGCAAAAATTCAGGCATATATCATAATACTGATGAAATATTTCTATATACAAATACAAGCACTCACACACACAGATATACAGGTAATGATATGACAGATCTAGATTCTCGACTGAAATACATGAATGATGTAACAGGTTTGCAAAATCAATAAAAACTACAAACTAAAATATCCCTATAATACCCTGTTCATTAGTACTGTATAATGTATGAAGTAAGTATGATACAATAATATATATGATAATACTGGGATGAAACAGTGAAATACTAAACACTAGATACTGGCAGGTGTGGCATCATCTCAATCTTCAACTGGCTGTTTTTTAAATTCTTATTTCTATTATGACACTTGTATTATTCAAAAGACTCAGCTCTCTATCACTGAGCAATGAAAAACTGAAAATAAACAGTGAAAAAAAATAAAAATTGTACTGCACTTTACAGAACAGCATACACCAAAAACTGAATAAATACTGTGACTGGATGAGTTCTTTCAGATTGCATGCCACAATCAGACTCAAGCAGTACTGTCAATCTTTGAGCTTATCTCACAGCTTAACAACTGGCCTGCTTATCAACTACTGCAGATACTTTATATTGGTACTGCATACTGGCTGTTTGTCCTGATGGGACATGGAAGGAAACAAGAACAAGCAATGCAGTGACACACTTACACTGTAGCTGCAAGAAATGATAAATGACTTAACTGTATAAGCAGCAACTGCTTTCAAATAAAGTTCAAACTGAATAATTTTTTTAAACAAAAATGGCTTCACAAAATAAAGTACTTCAATTAACATATGTATGTTCAACTCACATGTCCATTATTTTCACAATACCAACATTAAATATATTATATTATACAAAGAAGTCTGAAGTGCTACTAATGTCTTTAATGCAGTTCTGCTGTTGTTCACATCTGTTTGGCAGTCCATTCGCCTATAACGTGACATTTTGTTCCCAACCTTGCATTGCTTTATATAAATTTCATATAATATAAAAAAAAGAATATGTCAAAGGAAATCATTTTAGCTTCATCTTTCCTTATCATCACCCCTAATGACTATCCTAAGCCTGTACTAACCCCTTCATATTGTCCTTCACCTTTTCATGCACAGTGATGAGTTTTTGACTGGATGAGTCTGTACCTAGTGCACTTCAGGCAGGTGGAGGCCTGACTGGCTGTTAAGTGACTTTTTTTCATTCAAAATAGTTTATTCCAGGTTCTATGGCACAGATGGCTTGCATGTGGTGGCATAATGCACCCTGAATGGAGCAGCTGTGGCATCCACCCAGGAGCCAGATCTCCTCATTATTTCCCTGCAGCTCACTATGGAAAGGACCCTGGTCTGAGCATGGTGAGGCACTGTTTACCAGAAGGGGACAACAAATCCCTATACAGTGTGTGTACTGTACTATACCTGTATGACCACCCACAGAAGCAGCTGTTTACATGTGGTTGATGGGTCTGATTGGCCAAACAGATGAGGGTTAAGCAAAAACAACAACAACAACAATATATGGTATGATTTGTCACAATGAAATTTCAGTAATTTTTTTTACTCAAATCATGTCCATGTGCCAGTTTAAGGCCGCTTTCACACGAGGCTACTGGTGGCCGCCACTGGTGGCCCAGTGTGAAGGGGCCAGCAACTAGTGTGGCTGTATGAAAACTCTGATATGAAAAAATGCTTTACAGCGAGCGGCAGCAACCGCCAGTGGCAGACACTAGTTGCGCGAGCGAGCCACCACCGGGAGCTGGTTGCCTGCCGGGCAACCGCAGTGGCCTCATATGAAAGGCTCCATTGAGAACTATGGGAGGCAACTAATTGCGGCCACTGGTGGCCTCGTGTGAAAACGGCCTAAGAGGTATTTCTTATTATACACTTTGCATCACCATGTGTCTTTGGGAGGTAATTTTTGTTAAGCAAATTGCATCATTGTGCATGAAGAGGTTAAAAGTACCAGTCACTGATAAACACATTTAGGAACACTTACTGTACAACTGCAGGCAACTGACACTACTATACGCTGTTTGGTTGGTTGTATTTGGCTATCCTGGCATGCTAAAATGTAAAAATCATGAATGAATTTACTGTACTATGAAGTAGTGCCTCTCAATGACTACATATAGATTTATCTGTGTTTATGCCCAAATCATGGTGCAGAAAATTTCAAGTATAACCAGCCCAAGAATGGCAGTGTGAGAGGTTCAGTTTTCTGCATTTGTACAATTACAAACAAATGAAGCTACTGCACACCCACTGTTTGTTGGTTGTGTTTGACTATTCTGGCATACAGTACTGGCATACTAGAATGTAGGATTTATAACTGAATTTCTTATGAACTGGTGCTTCTAAGGTGTTGATATATAAAAACATTTGTATTTAAGTCCAGAAAATAATAGTAAGATATAAGTAGCACCTGCCAAAAGAGTGGGTGTGTGGTAGAGTTAGTTGTCTGCAATTGTATGTGCTTTGTCACACAGTTTCTTTTTGTCACTTTAGAAATAAAAAAATAATAGCTCTAACTCAGCACTGTAATGGATACATCACCTGGAGATGTAATGTTTTGTCAACACTCAGTGAACAGCTGATCAGATATTTATATTAATATTCTTACATACCACTCAATTTCTGTCACTTTATAGCTAAAAAAAAAATAATGACACACTTTGACTTGGGATAATGTTTTGTTTTTGTGTGGAATATTCCAGTGTTCAGCTGATAGTTATGTCCTGTTAAGCCTCTCATAAACAAAGCACGGGGCACCGAGAGTCACCAAATATGGTTCATTTATAAGTACATGAACAGATTTACAGTACTTGTGTATGGATTTTTATTAATGAATGGTAAATATCTATAAATATTCTTGACGTGGATAGACCAATTTGCTGCAAAGAGGTGCTAAAAACTTATTTTTCTACCCGGCTTGGGCCAATTATGGCTGACCAGTTCATCATGTCATCTGCCTCGTGGAATCCCAGTGCATTCATGCAGTGACTGAAAATGCCATAGTCGGGCCATTTTGGGCAAGCATTTCACTTTCTTCTAATGTTACACTAACTAAAGTACCTAACCCTCAACTCATTGTGTAATGAACAAATCGCGCACTGGAAACACGTGTAACAGGCGAATAGACTGTGCTTTGAAACAAAATAAATATATTAATATAGAACAAAATAAAGACCTACTGCAAGATAACAAACTACAATCAATGGATAATTGTGATGAAGAATGATGCTCAACATGTGTTGGACAGTTTGTGGTTATTGCTGGGTGCTGATTGGAGCATACAAGGGCTCTCTCACACCAAGGAGGAAGGGACTGGTGGGGAGGAGGGGGAAGTAAAAGGGAAAAAATAGAAAATTACAAGGGTTGCTATATACATGAAGGAAATATATTAAACCTCTTCTGATTACCATAATCTACTCTTAAAAATAGATCATTTACATTCAGGAAAGCTCACCTAACAATGCTACTCAATTTGCAATCAATAAAAACTGCCAATCCACTGTATTAATCTGAGGGCTAAAATGTATATTTCAAGATTATTCTGGCCTGCAGATCATGTCACACTATGGCAAATGCTGTGAAAATGTGGAGCAAACCTAGGTATCATGAGCCTACTGATGTCTGCACTGGTGGCTGGGCTGGGGGGAGGGGCTGTATAAAATGGTTTACCATGGCACACCAGGAAAATCAGTCCACATCAATCAGTCAATAAATATATGAATAAATATACTGTATATATGTATATATATATATATATATATATATATATATATATATATATATATATATATATATATATATATATATACATACACACACACACACACACACACACACACAGTAATCCCTCGGTTATCTAATGTACTAGAGCCACAGGCATGTCTGAGTATTGGATAATGGACTTCTTCCCTGGCCCCCTTTTGTACATAACCTAACTTTAAAAGCCAGTGTAAAAGGTCACTAGAGTACACTGCACATTTGTTCCTGTTGTTTAACACTACTCTGCCTGGTCAAGCAGACCTATGAACCACAGCCAAGTAATTAACATGGTCAAGCAGACCCATCAACCACAGACAGGCAATCAACACCGCAGGGCCATACCCTATAGTGACATGAAAACATGAAAAAAAATGGCTACACAAGAAAAATGCAGTGGGCCCACAAAACATAATGGTAAAATGGAACTGAATGATGAAATAGAATAAAAATATGGTACAGTTCAGTAAGCTAGAATAAAATGAACGTCAACACTCACAAATCGACCATCCCACTCAATCTTACCCAGGATCTCCCACTTCTCCAGAGTAAACACTATCCTCTTCCTTTTTCCTGGTGAAGGGGGCATTATCACACACCCTAGGAAGAGGCATTGAAGGAATAACAAGGCCTGATGCAGGTAGGAAACATAAAAGCTACCACGTCCACCACCATAACAACTGTTCTAGAAGAGCTCTTCACCACCCTGTCGTCGTGGGGTAATTGTGACTGAGTGAAGGGGGGTCTCTAGTGGATGCTTGGTAAATTAACCAGCCAGACATGGCAGTGCCACTGAGGCTATTCCTGCCCATCCGTGCAGAAATTTTTTGCGTGACCAAATTTCCACCTGGATGCAAGCATTCTGTCCGGAAATAATGAGTAATGGTTTTGAACAGCCAGATCACAACGTTCAGATAATGCATTGTCCAGGTAATGGCCATCCAGATAATCGAGATTACTGTATACGGTATAAATATATATATATATATATATATATATATATATATATATATATATACAGTACACTCGCATCCAGTACGAGTTTGTCCAGCACTATTCTCGTCTAGTACAGTCGGGAAAAAAATCTAAAAAATTTATTCCTTTAGCACAGATTTATTGGGCTAGTATGGATCAGCCATGCAAATTGGGCAAATCTGAGGAGTTCTTCTCTAGTACTGATGTGCTGTAACCAGTACTACTACCAGTGCGAACGGGGGAAGATGGCCAACACTGAGAAACGTTTCCATAATACTGCTGCACCAGTCCAACACGCTTCCTTGTGACTTGTGATGTGTGCCAGTCAAGTTGCAGTATTGCACTTCCCCCTAATGATGAAGACGATGATGTGTCAGTGTGTGAATATGAGGGTGGATGAGGCAGAGAGGCTTCCTCAGGATCCTGAAGGCCCTCCTCTAGGGGGTCAGTAGGACCTCTTACAGCCTTGGAAACCCCTCCCCCTTCCTCCCCAAGCCCATCACCACTCACCTTAAAGGTTGGTAAAATCTTAGCTGTGTCAAAATGTAGTCAAGCTGAAGTTTGGGGGGACTATTTCAAGGCCTGTCTGACATTATCCATTCTTCCCATAAGGTCTGTTGTTTGTCCAGTACAGATTTAGTCCAGTAAAGTAGTACTGTCTAACAAAAACACTGTACTGGATGTGAGGGTACTGTACGTATATATTTAGAAGAAGAGAAAATTGGAGATAAGCAGGTCACTGAACACATTACTGTTTCACAAAACCTACAGAACTAATAAGATTACTAACAGATGGATATATGGATACATATTTTTCATCACCCAATGTGTGGATTACCACTCTCGAAGCGACATGACGTATACAGTGTGTATATATATATATATATATATATACTGTATATATATATATATATATATATATATAATACTGTATATATATATATATATATATATATATATATATATATATATATATATATATAATACTGTATATATATATATATATATATATGGTTTGAGTAACAAATTAAGTTTTTGTGTCTAAATTGCATAATGGATGAATGTAGTTTATTTTTTTGCCAATTATTATTTTTTTTTTACTGGATAATATTTGCAACTTCTCCTACAAAAACCATTAAATAAAAAAAGATCTAAGCAGATTTCCATTATCTCTACTGTTAAATGAACACTTAATAAACAGATATTTACTGTATGTATACCACTATCCCATACAAATAATAATCCTGCAAAAAAAAAAAAAAAAAAAAAAAAAAAAAAAAAATCACATCAATACTGTAATTAAAATTCACTGTGTCCAATTCATTTACATAATTAATACAGTACATGTGCAAGGTTGATACAGTTCCAGGTAGCTAAGTAGACAGAATCACTATTAACCATCATTTCAAAGTGAAGGGGCAATAAAGAACTCAAAGGAAAAAATGATTCTGTTTGGCCAAAAACTTGCTTTTCCACTTATAGAGACTGTGACATTATTCACAGGTTTATTATGACATGGCACACATGATTTGTTAGGTTATTCTGCATCAGGGCAACATTTTAAAGTCTTATTCATATACGATAACTTGGTGCACTCTGGAGAGCTAGGAAGCACTACAAGTAACACACTGGACAATTTATGCAAGTAAATACTGTACAATACGCATCATAATAAAGTAAAAATAATCTAGAACATACTTTTCATGTTTAAATAGGATGGAGAGATGAAATGCCCAGCTGTCTGAACTCTTCCAGGACTTATACCACAAACACAAATCTCAGTCCATCACCTCTTTCTGGTGTCAGAATGACAACCACACTATTTATTGTACACCACAGAAAGTGGGTGGTAAGGTTGTCACATTCCTATGCTAATGCTATAAAGGAAAGATTTTTAGTTCAAGGTTCTGGCTCTTTTATGAGTCTCTCGTGATTCAAAGAGCATATGAGGCATTCCATGGAAATAGGGTCAACCAACCAAAAATGACAAAATGGAACTGCAGATCTCAACATGTTCCCCTAGTCTAGATCAAATGTTTTTGCCCCAGAAGAAATGGATATTGGCCCTTTTAACATGTTAGAGTCCAGTGTCTGAACCCCCTGCAATCAGCCCTATTGCACTCAGATGTCCCGACAGACAGTGCTCCCATGGGGGAAGAAGACGGGCATTAGGCAAATGTCTCTGATTCAGTGAGTCATTACCTGGCCTGTAAGTATCATATCTGATGCATAATACCTGTCAGTTTTATGCTTAATTTACATATATAACAACTATAATGATAAACCCCAAATGGCACTTTTCTGTGGAAATATCACATTTACTAATTTTTTTTAAAGGAGGGGAGAAAGATCACAGTTATGATATATCAATTGTCTTGTCATTTCACAGTCTTCAAAATGGGAGGGGTTCTGGCTTCGCAGTGTACAAAAATAGGTGATACTGTCCACGTACCCCTATTTATTGCATTAAGGTAATTACCATGATTGTAAACACCAGAAAGTTTAGGAGTTATAATATGAAAGTCCATTAATCTGCTGATTTTATGGTGGGTTAACAAAGAAAATTGGAGTGGCCATTACAGAGCTATTAAATTTTCCATTTTTAAATGCTTTTTTCTCCAAACCTTATTTATGGTTGGCTGGCCCTTCTTCCATAGAATGTCTCATATGTGGGTGGGAAACTTATTGGTCATCTCCATAATCTGTACAGGTGTTTTTTTTTAATGTGGTAGTACATACAGCTGCACTGCAAGTCAGCAGAGGTTACTTGCCATCAGGATCACTAGTGCATAATAATATTCCTATTGTTGGTGATATTGGGATTTTTAGCTATTCTTGGGGGAAAAAAAAAATGGATGAATGGTTGGGAAAAAAAATGGATGAATGGTGCTGGATATGCATATCATTTTTACAAAAACACATCACCAAAAAGACAGTTACAAAAACCTTTATGATTGAATAGTTGATTCTTTTAACTCTGGAACTGTCTTCCTTAGTCTGTTTCCCTCTGCCTATGACCCTTGGTAATTTAAACACAAGGTGTCCAAACATCTTGAAATGAATGTACCTTGAGTCTGCTTCTCTCCCAAGTTTTTCTTGGAAAAACAACATTTTGGCTTCTAGCTTTTGGTTATTTATCTGCACAAAAAATATAAAAGTTATTGTGAATTAACCACAGTAAGCTTATCAGAGATCATACAGAAGTATACAGTGCTCCCTCCTGTAATGTGGTACTGAGCAACACGGATTTGTACTTATGCGGTTACCTACAGTGTGACAAAAAAATATATACCGCAGTCACAAACAGATATACCGCAGCGAGTTGTCGGACGTCGGAGCTCTCAAACAGCCCACCGAAAGTCAAGTGTCGCCCGTGATGATGTCAGGTGAGTGGTGCACTGTGATTGGTTGAATGACATCACATCCATATATACCCCTACTGGCCGCTGAGGGCGTTTTTAAGTGGTCTCCTGTCTTGCGCCCACATCTGAGGAAGCTACTCCCATGGTACAGGGCATTGCTACCTCAGTCAGAGCCAGTCAGGTTAGTGACCTAAACTTTTTTTTTTTTATTAAGTAAAACTCCATAATTGCTGAACTCATAATTAATTACTTCACTAATTAGTGATTTCTTCCTAAAAAAAAAAAAATAGTCGGAAAAATACAGAAAACAAACTGGAGGAATATGAAATGAATTGGTAAGGTCTTTCTCCTGAAAGTCACACATACATTTAGTGCTCATTTTTTTTTTCGTTTTTGTGTGTACAGTATATGTGAAAGAGAGTGTATTAATGCAAACAATAATGTATTCCATTAACCCTCTAATAACCCCTGCCATTGAACAAGCCTTTACAGTACCGATAAATCAGTGATGTCGAGGTTAGGTGCGAGCTACAAAACACTGAAACAATACCTATGGGAAGGGAACAGAGGTCACTGGTATGTTTCAATGATTACGCTACCATCCCAAGCAGTCAGGGGGCTTCACTTAATCTCAGATGTTTTCGATCCATATGGCACATGCATATAATATAATTTTATCACCCTTCTGCTTAATTCTTCTGTGAATCATTGCAAATCACAAGATGGGTTTAGGAAGCTAAAAAAACACATTGCTAGGCATGCCAGACAATTCTCTTCACATCTTTAAGAAAAAAATTGATTTTAGAACTCGTGAAAAATAGCTCCGGTCAGCTCAGCGATGCATTTAAATTTCTGAATCCATGGCCATTGAAAGTTGTTAAGACCATTAAGCCATACCTATGGGATTGTTTGTTTCTGGCACAATGGAAGAAACTTACTCTACATACTCCAAAATGGATTTTGTTTCTAATTTTCCCAATTGTAGATTAAGTTAGGTTTGGTTAAATTATTAGGTAGTTAAGCTGGGTAGGTAGGGGTGCCCATCATCCACCCACTTAGTGTAGCGGTATTCTGTTTTTAGGGTAGCTCTACATTCAGTGGCAAGCCAAATAATTTCCTGTAAACCAGGAAATCATTGACAGCACTGGGTGGTAACCTTATAACTAACCAACATGTGTTCCCTACATGACAACAAGTGGGCTGGCAGAGTATCAGTGTCCCACCCCAGACGAACAAGAAGCCTCAGAACAGGACTGACCAACAGGTGACAACTAAGGGCCGAACAAAGGACATGGTATGGATTGTGACATGGAATGTAAGGGGTGGAAATGATGAGGTGAGAGAGAGAGAATGTCCAGGTGCTTGAGGGTGCCAAACTGAATGTATGTGGATTAACTGAAACTAACTGGTGAGGTTAGAGTGCAAGAGAATGGGAGTAAGGATGGGGTATATGCGTGGGAGTGGGTGAGAATGAGAGGGCAAAAGAAGGAATGTGTATTGTTCTGTGCAAGAAATGGAGGGAGAATATAAGAGAGTATGGATCAGTTGGCTCAAGGATTCTGTGGGTAAGACTGCAAGTTGGACTACAAATGTGGGCAATTGTGTGTGTGTATACGCCAACGTAAGATCGTGCAAGCAAAGTGAAAGAATAGTTCTGGACAAATGTGGAACTGTGCATGGAAAAGTCTGGAAAGTGAATGAGAGAGTGTTTATGATTGGAGATATGGAATGGAAAAGGAGGGAATGTGGAAAATGGATGGTGAGTAGTTGGTGTCGGGTGTGCCTGCAGAAGTGGATGAGAATGGCAGTGCTTCTAGTGGGCATTTGTGCTAAGAGGGGGTTGGTGATAGCCACAATACCCTCTTTCAGACACAAAATGACCCCACAGGTATATGTGGCAAGTGATGAGAGGGGTGGGTGGTGAACTGTATGAATGGAAGGCAATGATTGATTATGCGTAAGTGGATGACAGAACGAGAAGATGTGTAGTGGATGTAAGAGCATATAGAGGTTGGAGGAGTGGACTTTCTGACCACCACTTGGTGGTGGTGAAAGTAAAAGTTCAAATGAAATGGAGGAATAGAAGAAGGAATGGACAGGAGGTAGTAGTTCATCCAAGGAGGGTGGAAAGGTTACAAGAGAATGGAAATAATGCAGAATATAAGAGAGAAGTGGAGGAGCAATTAGGTAAAAATAATTTGGAGCAGATGGGGGATATGGAAGGTGTGTGCAAGATATTCACAGTAGAAATCTGTGCAACATGTGAGGTGGTGTGTGGGATGAAGAGAAGACGAAAGGGAGTACAAGGAACAGCATGGTGGAATGAAGAAGTGAGACAGGCTGTGGCACAAAAGAAGAAAGCATATAGTGTATGGATGAGAAACAGGGGTGTGGTGGAAGTGGAAGTTGAGGGACAGAAGAGGGAGTTATATGAACAGAGGGGCAGAGGAGTGAAAAGATTAGTAAGAGAGAGTAAGAAAAGTGTGGATGAGGAATCTAGAAGGTATTTGAGTGTAAAGTGGAGGGAATGTAAGAAAATGTTCTGGAAAGAGGTAAAGAGAGTTAGATAGGGTGTTAAAGAAGTTAGTCTTGGAGTGAAAGATAAAAGTGGTAGATTACTAGTGGAGAAGGGAGAAAAAGTAAGCAGAAGGAGAGAACACTTTAAGGAATTGTAGAACATAGAGAATGAAAGTAATGCGAATATAAGTGGCTGGGGAATGGCTTGGAGAATGAGGGAGGTGAGAAGACAGGGAGAAATCAGTAGAATGGAAGTCGTGGAAGCAATGAAGAAAGTTAAAATGGGGAAAGCCCCAGGAACTGATGTAGTGTGTGGTGAAATGCTGAAGCATGGGGGAGAGATGGTAGTAGAATGAATGTGGAAGATGTGCAGATTGGCCTGGGAGGAAGATAATGTCCCGAGGGATTGGAAGTCAGGTGTAATTATTCCTCTGTACAGTGGAAAAGGGGAAAAAGAAATGTGTGGTTATCAGAGGGGCATTTGTCTTCCTAGTGTAATATGAAAAGTATATGGTAGGATACTTATTGACAGAGTTAGGGAAATAACAGAGGAATCAGTTGGAGAAGAACAGGGAGGTTTTAGGATGGGAAGAGGTTGTGTAGATGATATTCATTCTTAGGTCTTAGTGGAAATGTTTCTAGAGAGGGGAAAGAAGTTGAGACTGGCCTTCTGGTGGATTTGGAGAAAGCATATGACAGGGTGGATAAACAAGGGATTGTGGAAAGTATTAAGAATATATGGAGTAGAGATGGCAAGTTGTTGAATGTTGTGAAGATTATATAAAGATCATGCCAAGGCTGCAGTGTGTGTGGATAGTGAACTGAGTGAATTTTTTTATTTGCAGGTTGGATTGAAAGAGGGATGTGTCATGTCTCCATGGTTGTTCAATCTTATATGGCTGGGGTTATAAATAGATACAAGGTAGAGAAGAAGATGCTGGAGCAGCCCTAATGAGAGAGGGCAGTGGCTTGGATACTCCTGGTGACTACAGTTTGCAAATGATACTATTGTTAAGTGAAAACGAAGGGGAGCTGCAAGGCTTGGTGGATGAGTTTGGGAGAGTGTGTAAGAAATGGAATCTAAAGGTGAATGTTGGGAAAAGTAAAGTTATGGTCTTTGAGAGAAGTGAAGTCACTGAATGTACAGTGACACTGGACAAGAAGGTAATGGAAAATGTGAGTGCATTTAAGAACTTGGCTAGCGTGATGAGTAAGGATGGAAGTTTAGAGGGTGAAGTGCTTGAAAGGGTACAACAGGGAAAAAAGGCTGCCTGTTTTTTTAAAGCAGTGATAAGAAACAGGGAAGTGAGCATGGAAGTGAAAAAGCTACTGCATGACAGTATTGTGATACCAACTCCAATGCATGGAAGCGAAACTTGGACCTTGTTGGAGGGACATAAGTCAAGAGTGAGAGGAATGGAAATGAGTTATTTGAGAGAAGCACGTGGAGTCACATGGAGAGACAGACTGACAAATGAGAAGGTGAAGAAGCATTGTGGTGTGGATGTGGAAGTGATAGGAAGCATTAGGAGAAACACACTGAGGTGGTTTTGCCATGTGGAGAGTGGGATGGCAAGCTAGGAGACTGGTGGGGCGGGGAGAGTGTATGGGAGGGAGGGGGAGGGGGGAGAGAGAGGGGAAGGCCAAGGATGAGATGGAGGGATGGGAGTGGAGAAGAAGCAGAAAGAGGGGTGTGGGAGCTGGGAGCAGGGCAGTGAAATGGCATTGGACAGGGCAACATGGAGGCGATTTTGCTTGTGGACACCCCTTAGGAGCCATAGAGGCATCTCGCACTAAACAGATAGATACATTAGGTTAGGGTTAGGTTTAGTTAAACACTTGGAGAGTCCCTTTCACCAGTACTACTGGGACAAATCAAACAAGAATTGTCACAGCCGAACAGCTACAAACAATGGGGAAACAGATTTAACAAGCAAATGTCTATTTATAATACAGTAATGCATAACAGTATCACTAGGAGCATTAATATGCAATCACTACAAATGTCATTTTCAGGAAGGCATCAAGAATTATACCTCACTTAATGTGGGGTTTGGAACATAACCCTCACAAATCTGGGGGTTCTTTGTAATGTCTAGGGACCTTTATTATGTATTTTTAATACCTTCCTAATAATAGAAAATACCAGAGTACATGTCAGTAGGGTGTTTTCAAGAGGCCTTGGGTGGGTGAAGAGGCGGCTGTTTGGAAAATGTCCAGTTCAGGTTAAGCCCTTTATAATGGAAACACATGAATGCAAAGATACCAATAGAAGAGTAAATCATGCATATATGCCACTTTACATTACAGTACTCACGTTAAAGGAGTGTATACTCATATCTACATCCTCATACAGTATTTATATTTGTCAGTGACTGTCATCTTAACTGCAAGGAATATTTTTCCTAAGATATGTTTATCTACTCAACAGTTGTGGACATTTTTATTTCATCTTACACACAAAACAATGTGATCACAGACCAGTTTGGGTTTACGCCAGGCAAAGGGACCACTGATGCCATATTCTATCTATCTATCTATCTATTGCCAGACGCCTCAATCCCATTTGGGGTGGCCACAAACAAATCCCCTCCAAGTTGCCCTGTCCCCCGCCATTTCCCACTGCCCTGTTCTAACTCACACCCCCCTCTCTCATATACCTCTCCATCCCATCCCTCCATCTCATCCTCGGCCTCCCCCTCCCTCTTTCTCCCTCCACCTCACTCACATACACTCTCTTCATCAGTCTTTCACCCTCCATCCTCTCCACATGACCAAACCACCTCAGTGTGTTCCTCATAACGCTTCCTATCACATCCACATCCACACCACAACGCTCCTTTATATCCTCATTCGTCAGCCTGTCTCTCCATGTGACTCCACAGGCTCCTCTTAAATAACTCATTTCCACTGCTCTCACTCTTGACTTGTGTCGTTCCAACAACGTCCAAGCTTCACTTCCGTACGTTAGAGTTGGTATCACAATACTGTCATGCCATATTCATTGTTCAAATGCTTCAGGAAAAATATACAGGAAAGAAGAGAGAACTGTACTTTGTTTTTGTTGATTTGGAGAAGACCTCTGACAGAGTCCCTAGAG
>NC_137054.1:63767060-63838600 GCF_032717465.1 Coenobita brevimanus
TCCATATGTTAGAGTTGGTATGACAATACTGTCATGAAGTAACTTTTTCACTTCCATGCTCACTTCCCTGTTTCTTATCACTGCTTTCAAGGAACCAGCAACCTTTCTTCCCTGCTGTACCCTTTCAAGCACTTCACCCTCCAAACCTCCATCCTTACACATCACACTACCCAAGTACTTAAACATACTCACATTTTCCAATTCCTCTCCATCCAACCTTGCTGTACATTCACTGACTTCATCTATCTCAAAGACCATCACTTTACTCTTCCCTACATTCACCTTTAGATTCCGTTTCTTACACACTCTCCCAAACTCATCCACCAAGCCTTGCAGCTCCCCTTCGTCTTCACTCAACAACACAGTATCATCTGCAAACAACAGTACAGGGAGTTTCCAAACACTATCCTCTCTCACCAGGGCCACTCCAACATCCACTACCCTACCTTGTACCTCTTTTATTACCCCATCCATGTACAGATTGAACAACCATGGAGACATGACACATCCCTGTTTCAACCCAACCTTCAAAGAGAAAAATTCACTCAGTTCACCATCCACACGCACTGCAGCCTTAGCACCATCATACATACTCATCACAGCATTCAACAACTTCCCATCTACTCCATATATTCTTAATACTTTCCACAATCCTTGTCTATCCACCCTGCCATATGCTTTCTCCAAATCCATGAAAGCTGCATACAACTTCTTTCCCTTCTCTAGAAACTTTTCCACTAGAGATCTAAGAATGAATATCTGATCTACACAACCTCTTCCCTTCCTAAAGCCTCCCTGTTCTTTTCCAACTAATTCCTCTGTTCTTTCTCTAACTCTGTCAGTAAGAATCCTACCATACACTTTTCCTATTATACTAAGAAGACAAATGCCCCTATGATTACCACACACTTCTTTTTCCCATTTTCCTTTGTACAAGGGAATAATTATACATGACTTCCAATCCTCCGGGACTCTACCTTTCTCCCTGGCTAATCTGCACATCTTCCACATCCATTCTACTACTATCTCTCCCCCATGCTTCAGCATTTCACCACACACTCCATCAATTCCTGGGGCTTTCCCCAATTCCACTTTCTTCATTGCTTCCACAACTTCTATCCTACTGATTTCTTCCTGTCTTCTCACCTCCCTCCTTCTCCCAGCCATTCCCCAGCCACTTATACTCGCATTACTTCCATCCTCTATGTTCAACAATTCCTTAAAGTGTTCTCTCCATCTGCTCACTTTTTTTTCCCTTCTCCACTAGTAATCTACCATTTTTATCTTTCATTCCCCTGCTAACCTCACTTCCACCCTGTCTTACTCTCTTCACCTCTTTCCAGAATATTTTCTTACAGTCCCTCCACTTTACACTCAAATTCCTTCCAAATTCCTCATCCACTCTCTTCTTTTTAGTGTACAGTATATAAATGACATAGATAGTAATATCGGAAATGAAAGCTATCTAAATATGTTTGGTGATGCAAAAATACAAAGGAGAATTACTAACACAGACTCTTGTAAACAGCCACAAGAAGGATTAAACTACATGGCAAATAGAATTCAATGTGGACAAATGTCATGTAATCAAGTTTGGTACAAGTGGGAGAAGATGAGATTGGGATTATAAGTTAGGAAGTAAAACCCTACATGTATCAGAAAGAGAGAAGGTCCTAGGTGTGATTATCAATAATAGACTATCTCCAGCTGACCAGATAAGTGAGAAGGTACAGAACATGTATGCACTGTTTGCAAATATGAGAATAGCATTCACATACATAAATGAAGACATGTTGAGAAAGATAACATCATTCATCAGACCAACCCTGGAGTACGCATCAGTAGTCTGGAATCCTCATCTCAGAAAACACATGGATAAGATTGAAAAAGTTCAAAAGGCTGCTGCAAGATGGGTACCAAGCTTAAGGGATGTAAGCTATGAAGAAAGATAGAAAAAATGAATATGCCAACACTACAGGAGAAAAGGAAAAGGGGAAACATGATTATGCTATATAAATGCATATCAGGAAAGGAGAAAATAGACATAAGTGAATATATAACCTATGGGGAAGCATCAGCAAGAGGACACTGCAAAAAACTATATAAAAAGAGAGGTGATAAAGATGTAAGGAAATGGAATGGAGAGGTATATGAGAGAGGGGGGTGTGAAATGGGAGCAGGGCAGTGAAATGGTGGGGGACAGGGTGATGTGGAGGCGATCTGTTTGTGGCCTCCCCGTATAAGGGATTGAGGCGTCTGGCAATAGATAGATAGATAGAAATTCAGTTTCCCAAATAGGCCAGTAGATCAGTGGAATGCACTACCAAATGAAATAGTGTGTGCCAAAACAAATCATAAATATAACCCCTCCGTGGCCACCGGCATCAAATGACGTTTAGCTGATCAGTGGCCGCAGGCGTTGTTTGAGCGCAGCCTATAAAAAACTGTAAAAATTTTGGGGAAGTGAATGAACGTTCTGAATGTCTTCATACTGACCTACACTACACTCCTATACACCTCATCAAGCAGTTCAAAGCCTGCTGCTGTAATGAGTGGATTTTCGATTGTTTTGCTCCTAGCCATGCCTAAACAAGCACAACTACACCCATTATCTCAACCTGGGCAGAACATATCATCTTTGTCCTCTCTTGCAAAACACACACAACCACCTGTTTACGATTATGAAGTAGTACAGACACATACAAAAAAAACATGATAATAAGTGAAAAATACATTATTGTCTTGGTATCTTTACCTATTTGCTCAGGTTTGCTGTAACGGTTTGCATCATTTGATGCAATGCAACTTGTAGAAAATTGTGAAAACCTTCGGGACGTGAACGAAAATCTGGGACATGAGACTGACCTTGACTTCACCCCCTCACATATCATCTGTCAGTTCACCACCTGCTGTCATGACGAGTGGATGTATGATTTTTTCGCTCATGGCCATGCCTAAAAACACATAGTTACACCCATTATCTCTACCCGGACAGAAAATGCAATCTTTTTCCTCCCTTGCAAAACACATATACCTACCCTGTTTACGATACAGCAATATATATTGCGAAAATAACAAGGTAAAATGATAAAGATGAACATAAAATGATAGAGAAAGATGAACATGTTATTACGGAAAAAATACGTTTTCCCCTGTCTGTAAACTTATTTATTTCTGCTTTGTATCTGTATTCATAATAATCAGACTTCTGAAACTGCATTACGATTCTGTTTTTAGCCATGCTTGTGGTGTGGAAGCTCAAAGTTGCGACTCAACTTCCGCTTTGCTAATTGGATCTGACCCTCCACTTTATTCTCTTGTGGCAGAGTCTAGCCTTGGAGGACGTGCAGTTTTCTCATTTAGGACCGAAAATTCAACTCTTTCGCTCCCTTTTCCAAGCATGGGCACAACGATAACATAAAAAATAATTCGAAATTACCATTAACATATTTTATATAAAAAAAGTGAAAAAGTATTCATAACATTTTTTTTCCAGCCATTCCTAACAGATTATATACTGAAATCATTCGATATCATCATAGCTCATATATGTACAACATTTCAGCACCATTTGCATTGTTTTGGGAGGTAAATAAAAAAAATAACAACACCTGCACAGTTGTGTTGCGGCAGCACCCCTGGGCGGTGATATCGGTTGCCGATATTTCTGCAACTTCCACGCTCCATTGCAAGCCATAAAATGCGTCTAGGAAGCTGGGATTTGCACTGTTAGCTGCAACTGAACTTTCTCTTCAGTATGGCAAGAAAAAAAAAATCAATTTTGAAAACTTCAAAAAATGGCCCCGGTGTTGGCCTGGCGAGCACGGAAAATTCTGGGACTTCGGCCATGGAGGGGTTAAGGAGATGTATGATGAAAATGATTTAAGACATGGGACAGTTCAAGCTTGACTCATTCCTGTAAAGATATAGTTAGGTAAGAACAGTTACATAGGTAAGAACACACACACATACACACACACATACACACACACACACACACACACACACACACACACACACACACACGAAACACATATGTACACATACACAATCTTTCCATCACTGATAAATACACACGCGCATGTGTACACATATTGGGAATGGCCGAGGGGGTCTCTAGCGGATGCCAGGTAGAATACCAAGCCAGACAGCACGACATCACCGGGCTGTTGGCAGGCAAAAATGTTCACGTGATATAATTTCCACCCAGATGCCTACATTTTGTCTGGATATAATGGAAGAATGTACGTACAATGGATTTGAACAGTCAGACCACAGTGTCCGGGTAATGGATTGTCCTGGTAATGGATTATTAGGGTAATAGACATCAGGCTAATAGAGGGATTACTGTATGCAGATGGATGTTTACATCAGAGAAGTTGAAAGGTTGGCTCTGGTAGCATCATGAGCAGCAGGTGCCTGGTGGTAGACTGGACAAGTGTGGTAGACAACAGGGTGTGCACCACTGTAGAAAAAAGCATTGTCCACCCAATGGGGACTTGCATGTATTGAACCTACAACATCTAGAGCTTTTTTTTTTTGAGGAGGTTGTGCCATGTCCAAAGCAATGGCATGTGTAGCACTTAAGAATGGGAAAAACATAAGTCCCTACGGAGTAGCATGAGTGGCTGACGATGACCTGTTCCAGCAAGTGGCCCCTGAATTTGAGTCACACCACCCTGGCAGCCACTGGGTTCTCATCACCATGAGGCGGGTAACCTCCCCTTGCTGGGAGGAATAGTTGCCAAGACATCAGGAGCAACAGGCCAAATTGTCCCATAGGAAAACTTGCCACTGGATCTTGAGTGAGCCAACCAGCACCTGACAGCCCAGTCCTCCAGCTGGGTGAGGGAATCAGGTGGCACAGTCATCTTGGCCACATCATCAGCAGATACAAAAAATCTAATAGCTGGCCCTTTACCCAAAACCCTAATTGACCTCCTCAGTATAGTACTTATCTAACAGAGACTTGTTGATGGCATCTGACAACCTGCAGGGATTTAAAAAAACAAGAGTGTTATCAGCTGACCTTCCAATGTAAGCAAGGTTCCTTGCTTCGCTGGTGACACTGTCGTCTGAGTAGGAAGGCTCCACCCACATCACTGGCCGCAGAGATTGTCCTCACCTGCCAGGGGCATTGACCACCCCGGCAGCAGAAGTAAAGTCCATCTGGATGTCCTCAGTGGCGAGACCGGTCACAGAATATTCCATGCCAGGCCCAACACCTGGCCAGCACACACTTGCGTTTTAAATGGGAACACCGAGGTATCACTGCACAATATACCAGTACAAGGTGGTTGTGATGGTATAGATGGGTTGAGCACCTGAGACCAAGACAGTTAGCAACATTACCGAGAGGCACACATCTGACGGCGACTGGGTCTAGACAGCATTGACAGAATGTGACTGGCTCTTACCTCGGACTGAACAGAATTTATTGTTTGTGTTATGTTTTGGTGAAATAGGCTGTTGTCCATACTGGAAAATCCCCGAAGGCTAAGTATTATCAAGATAAAGTTGACGTGTGGTAGCAAATAAAAAAAGTGCAGTATTTATTTGGCTGCATTTATGAAAAACATGATTGCTGATGAGAATATACAGTACACCCGTGATATAATGAACTAATTGGTACCAGACCCTTGACGTTAAAGCTAATACAATTGTTTGTTAAAGCAGAACATCATGCTGTTCATTGATTTCCCAGGCTTGTTGGCTTCTGCTGAACAAGGATTGTTAAATATAGAGCATTGTTAGGCCATACAGTCATACACAGTAATGTACAGCTAGATCTAAATGGCTCTTTATCTTAATTAATGCTCTATTTATGGCTCCTCTCATGATGCTGGTCACCCAGAAACTGATGTAGTGTTCTGCTATATATGGAGGTGCTTGTGTGTGTGTGTGTGTGTGTGTGTGTCATGGTGGTTGATGTTTCCAGCGCATCCATTCTTTTACCGAATGAAAATTTGTTAAATGAACTTAACATTTGGTCAGCTCAAGGTGGTAATTAAAACCAAACTTCATTAAAAGAGGGTTTACTGTAACTGATAAACCAATTTCTGTATCTGATGCCCAACTGACGTGTGATTTTGTTTCATTCTTCGCATCTAAGATATCTCACACATGAAATGAATCAGAGCACTTCTCTCAGTGAGGAAATCTCAGTTGAATTCAAATCACGGTGCATAAGGGGTCATGTGCTTTCATCATTTTGTCCATTGGATGTAAACAAAATTAAATGTCATCTCAGCGATCTTAATAAAACATGTTGCCCACTTGATCTGTTTAATTTGTCACAATTGCCAGGTGTGTATGAACATGCAGCAGACTTTACAAGGTCTCTACAGAAAATATCCGACCTTAGGCTCTAAAAAGGTAAATAGCTAACCTGTTGAGCTAGGACGCTAATACCTCTCAAAGCAGATCCCTTCTGACTTGACACACACAGCCTAGTGTTCTTTCCACTGCCTGAAACATTTTTCAGAGTTGGTTTTTGGTATCTCCTGGAGGTGCATCATTGCATTTGTCATGATCTCTTGACTGAGATGAACATTGCACAGAACATGTTTGAGTGTGCAGATCACAATCCAGACTTTCTGAAGACTTTTATCACTTGGAGATGAGACTTGGGTGTACAGGTACAACCCAGAAACCAAAGCACAGTTGCTCCAGTGAAGGCATGCAGGGTCACCTCAGCCAAAAAAAGCACGACAGGTCTGCAGCAAGGTGAAATGCCCTCACATATTGACATTTTTTTTTTTTTTTACCACCATGGTGTTGTGCATCTCGAAACACACCGGAAGGTCAGACTGACAACAGACTTTACTACCTCAACTTTATCTGTCATCTCTGTGATGCAGTTCAATGGAAGAGACCAGACCTTTGGAAAGCAGCAAGTTGGAAGCTTCATGAAAATGCCCCTGCTCATTTTTCTCATCAGATTCAGGAATTTCTGCTCAAGTACAACATCCTGCAGGTCCAGCAGGCTCCATACTCACCACACAGGGCTCTATGTGACTTTTGGTTATTCCCCAAGCTCGAAACTCTGCTGAAGGGTTCCTGATTTGAGACAAGAGAAGAGATTATGACGAATGCAATGAAGCACTTGAAGAAAATGCCAAAAACTGGCTTTGAAAGCTTTTCAGGCAGTGGAAAGAATGCTGGGCTTCATGGGTCAAGTCAGGAGGGGCCTACTTTGAGGGGGGATTAGTGTCCTAGCTCAACAGGTTAACTATTTATTTTTTTAGAGCCTAAGGTTGGATACTTTCTGGACGGACCTTGTATTTGTAAAATCGAAAACAGATGCTTCTTAGGAGGCAACTTTGTGCAGTTCGAGAAGTGCCTTGTTCCAGCCCCTACTTAAGAATCCTGGTTGTGATGTTGAGAGCATGTTAAACTATCGCCCTGTCCCCCAAGTTTTCTTTCTTGTCCAAGATTATTGAGTAGGCTGTACAAGATCAACTTGTACCATTATTGGAATGAAACAGAGTTGTTCTTCCTGTTCATTTGGCACATAGGAAATACATATCAACTGAAATTGCATTAATGAAGATCCATGACAGCTTGGTTCTGAACACCTGCAGCAGGATGTCCTCTGTATTGGTTCTGTTGTATGTCTGGTGGTTTTGACACAGCAGATCAAGAACTACTGGTAAATGACATGCATTTTCATGGTATCAGTGATGTTCTTCCTTTCCTTAGATTGGATCCATCTGACAGATCCCAGAGAGTAGCTGTGGACAACAATTACTCATGCTCAGTTTCCCTTCTGTTTGGAGTTCCTCAGGGATCTGTTTTAGGTCCTGTTCTGTTCACAGTTTATATGAATAGGTTATCATCTCTACTTGATGGACATAATGTATCCTGTCATTTTTATGCTGATAACACTCTGCTTTATGTTAAGATTACAGATATCAATGATACCAAGAATAAACTGGAATCCCTGAGGACTGATATTAAAATCTGGGTGGCAAAGAGGAGACTTAAGCTGAATAATGGTAGAACAGAAATAATCATTATTTGAGGAAACAGGACAGGTGATGGTGCTGATAATGGCCCTGGCTTTGAAGATTAGTGAGTCACAACTTTATGCAGCTAGTTTTGTTCAAAATTTAGGTGTATATTTTAATTCAAAACTAAATTATAAAGAACACATGAATCACATTGTTAAAGGTTGTAATCTGCACAACAGATACCTTTACTCTGTGAGACCGCTGCCCAACAGACATTGCCTCTTAACACTGGTCTGGGCTATGGCCTTGTTTCATGTTGATCATTGTAATTAGTTAAGGATTGGTTGCCTGAATAATCTATGAAGGAAGGTTCAGCCAGTGTTGAACAGAGCAGCAAGGCCTATCTTTGGCCTTCCCTTAACCCCTGCTGCACTAATTCATACCAACCTGGTTACCTTCCCTGAGTCATTGTTTTTGGACTTTTTTTTTTTTCATACTGTATTAAGTTGATTTTTCGTAATCACATCAAGTGTTTTTGAGCTTGAACTCTTCATCACCCTCATCTTTTTGTAATTTACGCCTCTTGGGTGGGTGTGAGGATGGCGATAAGTCGCCAACACTGCAGGAAGTAGACAGACGTGAGTTTGCCATTGCTGGACTACAAACGAGAACTGAATTATTAAATATGCAGTATTTGGCAACTGTGGTGTGGTAGGGCTTGGCAACTGCTCTGATGGCATAGAGGGAGACTCAATGTTCCCATGGAAACCACTGATGCTTCCTCACGCTTGAAATTATGGCGCGATGACCCATTGCCTCGTATGAGGTGATCAGCGCGGCCTGGGGTGGCCTGCATATCGTCTCACCTGCATATCGCAGTGAGTGTGGCAGGGGTTAAGAACCCTGATCATCTCATTTCTGATGGAGTTGCACTGGTTGCCAGTAAGGGCTAGAATTGAATTTCATCTGTGACTTACTGCTTCCAAGGTTCTCAAATTCTGTGAACTGAAGTATCTTGCTGAATTGTTGAAACTTCAGTCATCATGCCCATGTGTGATATTAAGAGAAGGCAATTCCTTGCACCTTGATGAGCCTGCAGCCGCTCATCAGTCACCCTTCTCCGACCGGTCTTTTTCCTATACTGCCCCTAGGTTTTATAATAAATTGCCATATTCATGAGGCAATTGACTTCTGCTGAATCTTTTGAAGGGTAGCTCAAAAGCATTCTCTTTTCAAGAAGCTATGATTTAGGGAGACGTGTTGTGGCAGACAATTACCTGGTTTATTTGCTGTCACTGGTTTTTCTGATGAAGTCTGTATTGTATATGAGTGATGTTGCAATTCTTGTGGTGTAATAATGTAAATGAGTGTTGAGCATTACTGAATTCTATGGAAAGAAGTGGCACTTTTAAGAAACAAAAGACCAGATTATTATATTATTATTATTATTATTATTATTATTATTATCATTATTGTTATATCTATCTATCGCCAGATGTCTCAGTCCTGTAAGGGGTGGCCACAAACAAATCGCCTCCATGTCGCCTTGTTCAATGCCACTTCACTGCCATGTTCCCATCTCACACCCCCCTCTCTCATATACCTCTCCATTCCATCCCTGCATCTCATCCTCAGCCTCCCCCTCCCCCTCCCCCTTCCACCTCACTCACATACACACTCCTCATTAGTCTCTCTCTCTCCATCCTCTCCACATGGCCAGACTGTCTCAGTGTATTTCTCCTAATGCTTTCCATCACATTCATATCCACACTACAACACTCCTTCACTTCCTCATTTGTCAGTCCGTCTCTCCATGTAACTCCACTTGCTCCTCTCAAATAGCTCATTTCCACTTCCCTCACTCTTGACTTATATCCTTCCAACAAGGTCCAAGCTTCACTTCTATTCATTTGAGTTGGTATCACAATACTGTCATGCAGTGACTTTTTTTCTTCCATGCTCACTTCCCTGTTCCTAATCACTGCTTTCAAAGAACCAGATCCCTTTCTTCCCTGTTGTACCTTTCAAGCACTTCACCCTCTAAACTTCCATCCTTACTCATCACACTACCCAGGTACTTAAATTCACTCACATTTTCTATTTCCTCCTCATCCAGTCTCACTGTACATCCACTGACTTCATTCCTCTCAAAGACAATAACTTTGTTCTTCCCTACATTCACCTTTAGATTCCATTTTATACACATACTCCCAGACTTATTCACCAAGCCTTGCAGTTCCCCTTCGTCTTCACTTAACAGTACAGTATCATCTGCAAACTACAGTACAGGGAGTTTCCAAACACTGCCCTCTCTTCTTAGGGTCGCTTCAGCATCCACTATCCTACTTTGTTTCTGTTTTATAACCCCATCCATATACAGATTGAACAACCTTGGGGACATGACACATCCCTGTTCCAATCCAACATTCAGATTGAAAAATTCACTCATATCACTACCCACACGCACTCTTAGCACCCTAATACATACTCTTCACGTCATTCAACAACTTCCCATTACTCCATATATCCATAATACTTTCCACATTCCTTGTCTATCCACCCTTGTCATATTCATTGCCAGACGCCATGTATCCCAAATGGGGTAGTCAAGGGCTTAGAGTTAATTGTTTTACAGGGAGGGGCACTAATCCTCCACCAACCCCACTTGACACGTAGGCTTTCTTCAAATCCATGAAGGCTGCATACAGCTTCTTTACATTCTCTAGAAACTTTTCCACTAGAGACATAAGATTGAATATCTGATCTGCACAACCTCTTCCCTTCCTAATACCTCCCTATTCTTCTCCAACTAATTCCTCTGTTATTTCCCTAACTCTGTCAATAAGTATCATACCATATACTTTTTCTATTACACTAAGAAGACAAATACCCCTATGAATACCACACACTTTGTTTTTCTTCTTTTCCTTTGTACAGGATAATAATTATATCTGATTCCAATCCTCCAGGACTCTACCTTCCTCTCAGTCCAGTCTGCACGTCTGCCATATCCATTCTACTACTAACTCTTCCCCATATTTCAGCATTTTACCACACACTCCATCAGTTCCTGGGGTTTGACTTTCTTCATTGCCTTCACAACTTCCATCATACTGATACCTTCCTGTCTTCTCACCTCCCTCCTCCTCCCAGCCATTCCCCAGCCACTTATACTCGCATTACTCTCATTCTCTATGTTCAACAATTCATTAAAGTGTTCTCTCCATCTGCTCACTTCTCCCTTCTCCACTAGCAATCTACCATTTTTCTTTCACTCCCCGACTTACTACTTTATCACCCTGTCTAACTCTCTTTACCCCTTTCCAGAACACTTTCTTGCATTCCCTTCACTTTACACTCAAATTCTATCCTAACTCCTCATCCCCTGTCTTCTTACTTACTTTTACTAATCTTTTCACCTCTCTCTTCCTCTCTACCTATAACTCCATCTTCCATCTCTCAACTTCCTCCACACCCGTTTCTCATCCACTCGCTATATGCTGTCTTCTTTTGCACAACAGCCTGTCTCACTTCTTCATTCCACCATGCAGTTCCTTGCACTCCCTTTCGTCTTCTCATCACCCCACACACCACCTCACATGCTGCACAGATTTCTTCTGTGAATATCTTGCACACACCTTCCACGTCCCCCATCTGCTCCAAATCATATTTACCCAATCACTCTTCCACTTCTCTCTTATATTCTGTCACATTATATTATTATTATTATTATTGTTATTGATGTTATTATAATTATAATAATAATAATAATAATAATTATTATTATTATTATTAGTATTATTATCTATCTATCTATCTATTGCCAGACGCCTCAATCCCGTTCGGGGTGGCCACAAACAAATCGCCTCCACGCCACCCTGTCCCCCGCCATTTCACTGCCCCGCTCCCAACCCACACCCCCCTCTCTCATATACCTCTCCACCCCATATCTCCATCTCATCCTCGGCCTCCCCCTCCCTCTTCCCCCCTCCACCTCACTCACATACACTCTCTTCGTCAGTCTTTCACCCTCCATCCTCTCCACATGGCCAAACCACCTCAGTGTATTCCTCCTAACGCTTCCTATCACATCCACATCCACACCACAACGCTTCTTTATCTCCTCATTTGTCAACCTGTCTCTCCATGTGACTCCACAGGCTCCTCTTAAATAACTCATTTCCACTGCTGTCACTCTTGACTTGTGTCCTTCCAGCAACGTCCAAGCTTCACTTCCATACGTTAGAGTTGGTATCACAATACTGTCATGTAGTAACTTTTTCACTTCCATGCTGACTTCCCTGCTTCTTATCACTGCTTACAAGGAACCAGCAACCTTTCTTCCCTGCTGTACCCTTTCAAGCACTTCACCCTCCAAACCTCCATCCTTACTCATCCCACTACCCAAGTACTTAAACGTACTCACATTTTCCAATTCATCACCATCCAACCTCGCTGTACATTCACTGACTTCACCTCTCTCAAAGACCATCACTTTACTCTTCCCTACATTCACCTTTAGATTCCGTTTCTTACACACTCTCCCAAACTCATCCACCAAGCCTTGCAGCTCTCCTTCATCTTCACTCAACAACACAGTATCATCTGCAAACAACAGTACAGGGAGTTTCCGAACACTACCCTCTCTCACCAGGGCCACTCCAACATCCAGTGCCCTACCTTGCATCTCTTTCATTACCCCATCCATGTACAGATTGAATAACCATGGAGACATGACACATCCCTGTTTCAACCCAACCTTCAAAGAGAAAAAAATCACTCAGTTCACCATCCACACGCACTGCAGCCTTAGCACCATCATACATACTCTTCACAGCATTCAACAACTTCCCGTCTACTCCATATATTCTTAATACTTTCCACAACCCTTGTCTATCCACCCTGTCATATGCTTTCTCCAAATCCAACTTCTTTCCCTTCTCTAGAAACTTTTCCACTAAAGATCTAAGAATGAATATCTGATCTACACAACCTCTTCCCTTCCTAAAGCCTCCTTGTTCTTTTCCAACTAATTCCTCTGTTATTTCTCTAACTCTGTCAATAAGTATCCTACCATACACTTTTCCTATTATATTAAGAAGACAGATGCCCCCATGATTACCACACACTTCTTTTTCCCCTTTTCCTTTGTACAAGTGAATAATTATACCTGACTTCCAATCCTCCGGGACTCTACCTTCCTCCCAGGCCAATCTGTACATTGTCCACATCCATTCTACTACTATCTCTCCCCCATACCTCGGCATTTCACCACGCACTTCATCAATTCCTGGGGCTTTCCCCAATTTCACTTTCTTCATTGCTTCCACAACTTCTATCCTACTAATTTCTTCCTGTCGTCTCACCTCCCTCCTTCTTCCAGCCATCCCCCAACCACATATACTCGCATTACTTCCATCCCCTATGTTCAACAATTCCTTAAAGTGTTCTCTCCATCTGCTCACTTTTTCTCCCTTCTCCACTAGTAATCTACCATTTTTATTTTTCACTCCCCTGCTAACTTCACTTCCACCCTGTCTTACTCTTTTCACCTCTTTCCAGAACATTTTCTTACAGTCCCTCCACTTTACACTCAAGTTCCTTCCAAATTCCTCATCCACTCTCTTCTTACTCTCTCTTACTAATCTTTTCACCTCTCTCTTTCTTTCAACAATTATAACTCTCTCTTCCGCCTCTCAACTTCTTCTACACCCCTATTTCCCATCCGTTCATTGTATGCTTTCTTCTTTTATGCCACAGCCTGTCTCACCTCTTCAGTCCACCACGCTGTTCCTTGCACACCCCTCCCTCTTCTCTTCATCCCACACACCACATCACATGCTGCACATATTTCTTCTGTAAATATCCTGCACACACCTTCCACGTCCCTCATCTGCTCCAATTCATATTTGCTCAATCGTTCCTCCATTCTCTCATATACTCTGCCTTTTTCTCATCCTCTTGTAACCTTTCCACTCTCCTTGCAAATACTCCTTCTTCCCGTCCTTCCCTTCTTCTATATCTCCATCCTAAATGGGCCTTGATTCTGGCCACCACCAAGTAGTGGTCAGAAAGTCCACTCCCCCAACCTCTATAAGCTCTTGCATCCATTACACGTTTTCATATGTCATCCACACACACATAATCAATCATTGCCTTCCTTTCATTCAGTTCACTACCCACCCTTCTCATCGCTCGCCATGTATACCTGTGGATCATTTTGTACCTGAAGAGGGTATTGGCTATCACCAACCCCCTCCCAGCACAAATGTCCACTAATGCACTGCCATTCTCATCTATCACAGCAGGCACACCCCACTCACCAACTATTCCATCCACCTTCACATTCCTTACTTTACCATTCATAGCACCGATCAAAAACACTCTCTCATTCCTTCCAAACTTTTCCATGCACACTTCCACATTTGTCCAGAACTCTTCTCTCACTCTGCTTGCACGATCTTGCGTTGGCGCATACACACACACAATCGCCCACATTTGCATTCCAACTTTCAATCTTACCCACACAATCCTTGACCCAACTGATCCATACTCTCTTATGCTCTTCTTCCATCTTTTACTCACAACTATACATACTCCTTCTTTTGCCCTGTCATTCTCACCTACTTCTGCACATATACCCCATCCATACTCCCATTCTCTCAGACTCTCACCTCTCCATTTCGTTTCAGTTATTCCGCATACATCAACTTTCGCACTCTCAAGCACCTGGACAATCTCTCTCTCTTTCACCTCATCATTCGCTCCCCTTACATTCCACGTTCCGATTACCATGTCCTTTGTCCGGTCCTTGGTCATCATCATTTGGTCAGTCCTTGTCCGAGGCTTATTGTTTGTCTTTTTAGTTAGTTGTTTTCCGGGGAGGGGCACTGACCCTCCGCCAACCCTTTTAGTTGCCTTTTACGACAAGCAGGGATACTGGGGGAGTATTCTTGAAAAACCCTTCTTTCTTTCCTTCCTTCCTCTTTTGTCTTTCTTCATTCTTTCCTTGTCCTTCTGCCTATGGGTGACTTTACACTCCCCTTCTGTCTTTCTTTCCTTCATTCTTTCCTTTTCCTTTTGCCTATGGGTGACTCAATACTTAGTGACAAGCCAAATGGTTTCATGTACACCAGGAAACCATTTACTGTGCTGGGTGGTAGTGCGTGTGGGTAGTGAAATGAGTGAATTTTTCAGTCTGAATGTTGGATTGGAACAGGGATGTGTCATGTCCCCAAGGTTGTTCAATCTGTATATGGATGGGGTTATAAAACAGAAACAAAAGTAGGGTAGTGGATGCTGAAGCGACCCTAAGAAGAGAGGGCAGTGTTTGGAAACTCCCTGTACTGTAGTTTGCAGATGATACTGTATTGTTAAGTGAAGATGAAGGGGAACTGGCAATAGATAGATAGATAGATTATTATTATTATTATTACAGTGGTAGGTGGTGGTAACCATCATCCACTCACTTGATGTAGTGCTGCCTACTTCTTCCTTAGCCTTTATCATTCTTTTTCTGTCCCTGCCCTCCTCTCTTCCTATTTCTCCCGTCTTTCCTGTCACTTCTTATTGCTTTTCTTTCCTTTACAGGTGGCCTTGCATTGAGTGATAAGCCAAATGGTTTCCTGTAAGCCAAGAAACCATTTACAACGCTGGGTGATAACCATATAACCAAACCATATGTGCTCCCTACGTGTCAACAAGTGGGTTGGTGGAGGGTTAGTGCCCCTCCCCGTAAAACAAATAACTCAAAGTCAAATGGTCACCCCTTAAGGGATTATGGCATCTGGCAATAGATAGATAGATAGATTATTATTATTATTAATAATATTATCATCATTATTATTATTATTAGTCCCCTGCCAGTCAAACTGGTCGGGAAGTGTAGGTTTGCACAGTTGCATCAGGACATCAGTATATCTGTCAGCCCATCCTCAATTTCGTATCTACTCTGTAGCTTCCACATGCATAGACAGATTTTGATATAACTTCACACATTTGTACCCCATACCAAGACGATGTGTTGCACAGAACAACCAGCCATCTACTCCCAAAGTCAATTACATATGCATGGTTATCATCTGGTAGGGGACTTTGTATTGCATGACAGTACTTGATTCACTTATTATTATTATTGTTGTTGTTATTATTATTATTATTATTATTATTATTATTGTTATTATTATTATTATTATTATTTGTATTATAACTGCTAATTTCCATAGTATCTTTTGGTATATTTTTCTTATTCTCCTAAGAGGCTTCCAAAACACTTCAGTGAATGTCTTTGTCTGGTTTTTGCTGGCAGTCCATAACATACCTTTGTCCCAAGCACAACAAGGTTATACAATATTAAAAAACCCTTAATGTCACTGAATATTGGTGGAACAGTCTCATCAACTGGGTTTTTCTTGCTGTGTGAGAAATTCCTTTTATTACACAAGGCTTCAGCAACAGATGAAGGACACTGGCTGCAAAACCTGGGGAAGACCTGCCTGTGACTCTTTTTTCATGAAGGGATAATTGCCATGGAGCCACTTACTGCATTAGGCACACTTCAGTGCTTATGTACTCATGGCCACAGATTACTCTAGTGAGGACATAGATGCTGATGGCTAATTTTGTTAAAGATTCAACAGATTGGTGCACAAGCCAAAATAAAGGAAACAAAAGTGAAAACAAAAGAGACTATATTATGTGGGATAATCCCAGTTAGGAGAAAAATGCAACCACCAAAGAAACAGTATGTACCTGGGTACAAATGAGAGTACAGCATTTTCAGGCTGTCACATTTTTTTCACATTTCCTGTTGTATAACCTAGTGAAAGATGTGGTAAGGAAACTATAACCTAGTGAAAGATGTGGTAAGGAAACTACATAATTTGCATCAGTTTAACAGTTGTTAATTTGCTCTCAGGTTTAGTGATTATTCCTGCAATATGTAAAAGGAGTATATTGTTCTGTAACTGTCAGATGTATACACGTCTTTAATCATAATCTTACGTGTGGCCTGTATTTGACTAAGGCATATAATGTATAGTTTTTTAGCTTCAAGAAACTAGTCATCTGTAATAATATCCAGAGTTACAGACTTGAAAATCCTTGTACAGTTTTAGTATTTACAATATATTTTTCTCCTTAGGATGCATGGAGTGTATATGAACGTAGTGCCTCTCTTCGGCACATGATCTCCAGAGTTCGTCGTGACCCAGCCACCTTTGCCCGTTACCAACATAACAGAGATTTAGTCAACTTGGTCAATCAGTTTGCTGACCGGGAACGTGACCTGCCACGAGGGTGGGAAGCCAAGTATGATAGAGCTGGCAAGGTGGGTAAAATAGCAGTGTGGTAGAGGAGACTGGGCAAGTAATAATATAAATTCATATTTAACTTGCTGATGCTGTAATAAGTGAGTTCTCCTCTTAATTTGCTTTTCTTAACTGTTTGTCAGGAACAAGACATGTTAAGGTACACTGAATTTATTTCCGTTGAATTTGAAGTAGAAAACTATAACATTTGTAAATGCAGCAGGTACATAGGCTTGTTCCTTTTTCAGTGTGTAGTTGAGAGTGTAATTGCACTGACGATTAGCCTGTATGTGGTGGTGCTGTGACCCTGACTGTAGCTGCTAAAGCATCCTCCTGGGAACCAAACCTCCTCATATTTCCCTGCACCTTCTGTGAGAAGGACCCTGGTCTGACCTGGTGAGGTTCTGACCACTACAAGAGGACATCAGTTACCTGCAAGGTGTATGTACTGTACTGCACCTGTAGGACAACCTCATAGAAACAGTTGCCCATCTGTAGTTGATGGGTCTGCCCAGCCAGACAGACTGGGATTAAGCAACAACAACATCAACAACTTGGTCTTGTCCCCTGACTTTTGGTTATCTACAGTTGTTTCCCTAAATTTGTCTTCAGAGCTTGACCTTAATCATGGCAGCCAAGTGAGAATGTTATGTATTATGCAAAAAAATGCCTTTTCCCTATCGTTACACTTTTTAATTAAACATACATATTAACTCGACAAAGCCCTTTCATTTATTTCTCTGGCAATGTTTATGAAATTTTCATATGTTACTAAGGACACAGTTGTAAGACGCTTTTACTTCTATGTTTTTTCTTGCAAGTCTCTATCCATCTATCTATCTATCTATTGCCAGACGCCTTACTCCCATACGGGGTGGCCACAAACAAATTGCCTCCACGTCACCCTGCCCCCTTCCATTTCACTGCCCTGCTCCAAATTCACACACCCCTCTCTCATATACCTCTCCACACCATCCCTCCTTCTCATCCTCGGCCTTCTCCTCTCTTTCCCTCCTCCTCACTCACATTCACTCTCCTTGTCAGTCTCTCACTCTCCATCCTCTCCACATGGCCAAACCACCTCAATGTGTTTCTCCTAATGCTTCCTATCACATCCACATCCACACCACAATGCTTCTTCACATCCTCATTCGACAGTCTGTCTCTCCATGTGACTCCAGAAGGCTCCTCTCAAATAACTTATTTTCACTGCTCTCATTCTTGACTTGTGTCCCTCCAACAACGTCCAAGCTTCACTTCCATAAGTTAGAGTTCGTATCACAATACTGTCATGTAATACTTTTTCACTTCCATGCTCACTTCCCTGTTTCTTATCACTGCTTTCAAGGAACCAGCAACCTTTCTTCCTTGTTGTTCCTTTTCAAGCACTTCACCCTCCAGACTTTCATCCTTACTCATCACACTACCCAAGTACTTAAACGCACTCACTTTTTCCATTTCATCATCATCCAACCTAACTGTACATTCACTGACTTCACCTTTCTCGAAGACCATAACTTTACTCATCCCCACATTCACCTTTAGATTATGTTTCTTACACACTCTCCCAAATTCATCCACGAAGCCTTGCGGCTCCGCTTCGTCTTCACTAAACAACATAGTATCATCTGCAAACAACAGTACAGGGAGTTTCCATACAATCCCCTCTCTTATTAGGGCCACTCCAACATCCACTGCCGTACCTTGTATCTCTTTTAAACTCAATCCAAATACAGATTGAACAACCATGGAGACATAACACATCCCTGTTTCAACTGAACCTTCTAATAGAAAAACTCACTCAGTTCACTATCCACATGCACTGCAGCCTTAGCACCTGCATACATACTCTTCACAGCAATCAACAACTTCCCATCTACTCCATATATTCTTAATACTTTCCACAATTCTTGTTTATCCACCCTGTCATATCTATCTATCTATCTATTGCCAGATGCCATAATCCCTTAAGGGGTGGCCATTTGACTTTGAGTTATTTGTTTTACAGGGAGGGGCACTAACCCTCCACCAACCCACTTGACATGTAGGGAGCACGTATGGTTTGGTTATATGGTTACCACCCAGCGTTGTAAATGGTTTCTTGGCTTACAGGAAACCATTTGGCTTGTCACTGAATGTAAAGCCACCTGTAACGGAAAGAAAGGCATTAAGTAGTGACAGGAAAGATGGGAGAAATAGGAAGAGAGGAGGGCAGGCACAGAAAAAGAATGATAAAGGCTAAGGAAGAAGTAGGCAGCACTACATCAAGTGAGTGGATATTGGTCGCCACCACCTACCACTATGCTTTCTTCAAATCCATGAAAGCTGCATACAACCTCTTTCCCTTCTCTAAAAACTTTTCCACTAAAGATCTAAGAATGAATATCTGATCTGCACAACCTCTTCCCTTCCTGAAGCCTCCCTGTTCTTCTCCAACTAATTCCTCTGTTATTTTCCTAACACTGTCAGTAGTATCCTACCGTATACTTTTCCTATTATACTAAGAAGACAAATGCCCCTATGATTACCACACATTTCTTTTTCCCCTTTTCCTTTGTACATGGGAATAATTATACCTGACTTTCAATCCTCCAGGACTCTACCTTCCTCCCTGGCTAATCTGCTCATCTTCCACATCCATTCTCCTACTATCTCTCCCCCATGCTTCATCATTTCACCACACACTCCATCAATTCCTGGGGCTTTCCCCATTTTAACTTTCTTCATTGCTTCCACAACTTCTATCCTACTGATTTCTTTCTGTCTTCTCACCTCCCTCCTTCTCCCAGCCATTCCCCAGCCACTTATACTCGCATTACTTTCATTCTGTATGTTCAACATTTCTTTAGTGTTCCCTCCATCTGCTCACTTTTTCTCCCTTCTCCACTAGTAATCTACCATTTTTATATTTCACTCCCCGATTAACTTCATTGCCACCCTGTCTGACTCTCTTTATCTCTTTCCAAAACATTTTCTTACAATCCCTCCACTTCACACTCAAATTCCTTCCAAATTTCTCATCCACTCTCTTCTTCTCTGCATATAACTCGCTCTTCCGTCTCCCAACTTCTTCCACGTCCCTATTTCTCATCCATTCATTATATGCTTTTTTCTTTTGTGCTATAGTCCATCTCACCTCTTCATTCCACCATGCTGTTCCTTGCACATCCATTCGTCTTCTCTTCACCCCACACACCACCTCACATGCTGCACATATTTCTTTTGTGAATATCTTACACGCACCTTCCATGTCTCACTTCTGCTCCAATTCATATTTACCCCATCATTCCTCCACTTCTCTCTTATATTTCACTTTTTTCTCATCGCCTTATAACCTTTCCACTCTCCTTGCATGTACTCCTTCCTCCCATCCTTCCCTTCTTCTATTTCTTCATTTTACTTGGACCTTGATTCTGACCACCACTTGGTGGTGGTCAGAAAGTCCACTCCCCCAGCCTCTATATGCTCTTGCATCCTTTACACATCTTCGCATCCTTTCATCCACACACACATAATCAATCGTTGCCTTCCTTTCATTCAGTTCACCATCTACCCTTCTCACCACTTGCCATGTATACCTGTGGATCATTTTGTGCCTGAAAAGGGTATTGGCTATCACCAACCCCCTCCCAGCACAAATGTTCACAAAAACACTGCCATTCTCATCTGTCTCAGCAGGCACACCCCACTCACCAACTACTCCATCCACCTTCACATTCCCTACTTTACCATTCATATCACCAATCAAAAACACTCTCTCTTTCCTTTCAAACTTTTCCATGCACACTTCCACATTTGTCCAGAACTCTTCTCTCACTCTGCTTGCATGATCTTGCATTGGCGCATACACGCACACAGTCGCCCACATATGTAGTCCAACTTTCAGTCTTACCCACACAATCCTTGAGCCAACTGATCCATACTCTCTTATATTCTCCTTCCATCTGTTACTCACAATTACACACACTCTCTCTTTTGCCATCTCATTCTCACCTACTGCACATATACCCCATCCATACTCCCATTCTCTCATACTCCCACCTCTCCATTTAGTTTCAGTTAATCCACATACATCCACTTTTGCGCCCTCAAGCACCTGGACAATCTCTCTCTCTTTCACCACATCATTTGCACCCCTTACATTCCACGTCACCATGCCTTCGTTTACTCGATGTAGTGTTGCTTTGGGTGTCAGCCCTTTCCTCTCTTCCTTCCTTTCTTTTCTGTCTTTGTCTCCTTTATTCATTCCTCTTCCTTCTGCCTGTGGGTGATCAGCACTCCCTCCTCTGTCTTACTTTCCTTCATTCTTTCCTCTTCCTTCTGCCTATGGATGACTCTACACTGAGTGACAAGCCTAATGGTTTCCTATGCACCAGGAAACCATTTATTATGCTGGGTGGTGACCATATAACCAGATTATGGCGCCTGTTGGTTTAGTGGGTAATTAAGGTGCTCCAATTGTGTAGGTTTATATCCATGGGGTGGTTGGTGTTTATTGCTTATGTAAGGCCACCCAGAGATGAGTGAGGTTGGTCACTCTCATCATACTGTAAATATCTGGACAAACTTGCCTAGCCCTGGGCTCCTACGCTCCTCATGGGGCAACATGGGATGGGATGACGGATGGATGGATGGATACTAGTAGGCATTATATATAATTAAATTACAGGCATTATAAGTGCTTACTGAAGATTTATTGTTCAGTATTTTATCCATGATACATATTTGAAAATTATAGTAATCTTAGAACACAGTAATGATTATACTTGTGTCTTAAGTATGCCAAAAAGAGAAATGATCCTTCTTATAGAATACTCAAAGTACATAAATGTTTTATCCTCATTCATACATACTTATTTCATTGGACACAAGTATTACGTATGCATAAATGAAAAAAAATTATGAATCATAAAATGTTAGTGATACTTGATAGTACCATTGGTACCAAACAAAAAAAGATGAAACTCAGCTATAAAGACATATAAGCAGTATCAAATAAAAGCAAATGAAACTCAACTAATGACAATACTCAATCCATCCACACAACAAAAAACCCTCTCTGCCTTATATTCTCCTATTTGGAATGGAAGGCAAAAGCTGTGAATAGGAAGAGGTACTATGCACTTTTTGTACATGATTCTGGTCTGCCAATGACAGTTTGTTCATCCAGCTTGGTTGCATGACTCTTGTACGTGACCAGTTATGTCAGCATCAGTGTGTACTTTCCTGTTCCTTCATTGTCTTTCATTCTCGGTATTTTCATGCCTAGAGTTTCCTGTCATTCTAACATTAGCAGTTATTTCACATTCTGAAACTAGTTGAGCTGCAGTAAGGTAGTTCAGATTTTTGGTATTCATCATCTGAATCCTCGTCTGTTTCTTCCCCATCTTGTGGAGGGAAAATTGTGATTTTTTCTTGATCCCTTCCTCCAGTTTCTTCATTTGAATCCTAGGATTCATAATTCTCATTGTCCAGGGTCTCCAATATTTGTAGCACCTCATCAACAGTCAGACTGAAGCACAAGAAAAGAGAAATCTATAAATAATCTAAATAAAAGTTCAATCATCATATCCACAAGCATGTCATTAAATAATACATTATATTAGTTACCCTAACCATTGAGAAATAAAAAACATAAAAACTACAAGCTATAAAATTCTCTGTCATCATCTGTTTTTGCTAGACACTAGTATCAGAATAGTAGCTCCAGTGCGTGGTGTCACCTACAGGTGACAGGCTATATAAATTATAAAATAGCACTGAGGCTAGTTTTCAAATGGTTATATGGATGTTTTGCTATCTTTGAGCAACTATTTAGGATGTTCAACAAAGACACTGAATCAAGTCACTTACCTTTTTACTCTTTTGGCAGCCATTATGAATATGGTACTTGAGAATTTGGTGAAAACTCTTCATCATACCCTCCTCATCCTCTTGCCATAGCTCCACATGTAAACAATGGACCCAGCAGACTATATCCAAGAAAACAGTCATGATTGATCTCCGTTGAAACCTGAAATTTAAGGGCTAAGTAATGAAACTTAAAAATCTGTGTGCATACAAACTCCTGTCAATACAGGTGACACTGGGCTCTGAAGGATAAGTATGATACTGTGTGAGATAGATATAACATAATTGTAGTGTGTGCTTGTTTGGTTCCATTATGAAATTTAAGATGTAGCATTTAATAATAAAAAAAAAAGTCATGTAGTACTGCATGCCATGATGCAGTTAACCCATGGACTGTGACAGGGGATAGTCGTGAAATTTTTGGTTGTTCGGCTCTTGGCAAATTAAGTGATCCATATGAAATACCCTTAAATGTACTTCATCATCTTGGAATGGTATGCCAGACTAACCCATGAAGTACATATTTTTGTTCATCTCACCATAGTTATGGAGGAATTGTAGTTGGAAGTTTCCCAACTGGCAGGAAACTGGTAACTTCCTGAGTGGGACTAAGAATCGGTACAGTACTGTCAGAGCCTTATTCGGTTACCAGTTAGCCCAGTATGCCATGACTTGTGTGTGATGCATTGCTTTTAGTAATTCATTTCATCCTACTTTTTCTTCGGTTAGTCATTGTCAGCCTTGCAATTGATTTTAGCATCAAGAGCCGTTTTTTTTTTTTTTTTTTTTTTTTTTTTTTACAGGTTTGAACTATCATTACTGTATGTGTTAATGCAAGGACAGGTGGGTCAGGAAGTGCATGAATTTCATTTGTAGCAGCTACTGTTTGTTTCTGGGCTCATTCTTCTGGGCTTAACTTTGGGGTGGGGATGAGAGATGATAGTTAGCTTAATGTGCCATAAACTTTGTGTAACACTGCTCCTTCCAGGAACTGTACTACAGGGCGAAAAATTGCACTCATAAGAGGTGTCACAGCCTTCTGGTGGCAGCTTGATATGTGTCACAGCCAATGGGTTTATTCTGTTTTGAATTCTTCCACTGTAAGGGATCTCTTCAAGCCTACAGTAACTGAATTGCTTGTTGGTAGCCAGAAGATAATGATAAAAGACATTTGAGGCGTCTAGTGGCAGAGTGATGTATGCACCAGGGGATTACTTTCGAGTAGTTAAAGCTTAAATTTGAAGAATATGTACATAAAAGGTATAAAGAAAAAACTAATGTTGTTTTATATCAGTGTAATACCCTCAAAAAATGCAGTTTAACCCGCCCCATCCCAACGTTTTCTGGGCAGTGGTACGCCCCAGTCCCGACATTTTTGGACCTTTTTTTTTTTTGGCTCAAACATCCGCTTCTGGTGAGAAACATCGAAAATTCATAGAGAAATCACTCACCTGAGGTTTAAAATACTCGATTTAGGTACGAGTACTTCCTTACCTGACTGGGTTTTCTAACAGGCTAGCACCAAAGAAAACGAGTTCTATGGGAGGGTAACTATTTTATCCACTCATAAACAGTATTTATTTATTTACTTGGTACGAATTTATATGTAGTACAAGAGTATATTGGTTTTCAAACATTAATATAAGCATTATGAGCATTGTTTCACTCACTAACTCATCACCATTCATGACCTTTATTTTCCCACATTACCTGATCATCATTTCTGACTGTTTCTTCCTCTAATGCTATGTAAACTTTGTCCTCCACATTGTCATCGATTGGGGAATCACTGTGGCCCTGAATGTCTTTATTGGCCAGGTCACTGGTAACAGGTGAATTGCCGAGACAGTGGCGTGCAGGGGGGGGGGGAGAGGTTATGCGGTGTAAGGCACTGTCCCTGCTTGGCATCTTGTAGATGAATAGAGGAAGGTGTCCCATGTATACGTGCCAAAAATCACTCGCGAAAATTGAAAATTGTGCAAATTAGGGACTTTGCAATGTTGCCGCGTTAATTCACATCGCCGGGACATGAGTGCACATCATGTGCGGACGTTAATTCACGTCGCCGGGACGGCGCGGGTTAATGAATTCATTGTTTAGAAAAAATAACAAACAAAAACAAAACACAAATGCACACACCCCCATTGGGGGTCATACACAAAATATTAACATGGGTTATAATTATGTGATCCAAATAAAAATAAACATAAAAATTAATAAACTGTGAAAGTTTTATGTTAATAATGCAATTTCTTGATTTTTGATTAATTTTTATATTGTAAATTTTTAATTAAAAGCACTCAAAGCACTCAAAATGGGCAGAGGACAGTGCATCCCATCAACCACATGCAAGGTTTAGGGGGACACTGGTGGGGGACTGGCTGAGGCCGGGGGCTAGTACTGAGACGCGGCCTCCCATTGGCTAGCCGCTCGTGGCCCATACGTCCTTCTGCCATGTGGGAGCAGACTTGCTCTGTGGGTTTTCAGGGCCTAAAACACGCAACGCTTGCCCATCTGCCAGCCAGCCATAAGAGTCCTTTTTGTATGTAGCTTTATACAGGGAGGATCTAGAAGACTCCATCTACATATTGGTGGGAATAACTCACCATCAGCCATTTTTGGCGCATACGTCACTCTGCCGCTAGACGCCTCATTTTACAAGTGTTAATGGAGGTCATTTGCAACTTCCCCATTACAGGAGCTTTCACCTAAACTGAACAGTATCAGAATACAGTGCAACCTCTAAAATTTGAAGTGCTTGTGTCCACAAACTATTTGAACTTTCAAAAACTTTGAACTTTAGATAAAGAATTTATCTTGTGATAGATGGGGGCACTCCCTATCCACTCACTCGATGTAGTGCTGCACGTGGGTGCCTGCCCTTTCCTCTCTTCCCTCCTTCCTTCTTTCCTTCCTTCCTTTTCTGTATTTCTTTTCTTCATTCTTTCCTCTTCCTTCTGTCCGCGGGTGACTGAGTGACAAGCCAAATGGTTTCCTGTACACCAGAAAACCATTTACAATGCTGGGTGGTAACCATATAACCAGACTGGTTCCTGGTTGTTTAGTGAGCAGTTGAGGTGCTCCAGTTGAATTGAGTCGGTGCAGGTTTATATTCATGGAGTGGTTGAGGTTTCTTGTTCATGTAATGCTACTCTGGGATGAGTGAGGCTGGTCACTCTCATCTTACTGTAAATGTCAGGACCAACTTGCCTAGCCCAGGACTCCAGTGCATCTCATGGGGCAACACTGGATTAAATGATGAACGAATGAATAAATCCATGTCTTATTTGTCTTAGTTTAGAGTTTCTTTTGACGGGCTAACTAGCTAGCTTCAGGCATCCTATTTTCTTTTCATAACACTACCTTTTATACCTTTTATCTTTTATCTCTGTTATAGTACTCAGGGTAATGATAATTATCAGTACAATACTCATTACTAACCAGGAAGTATTTTTCTTGTGTATTTCTATTTCCTCATCTTCTGTATACTCATGTGTTTTAAAACACTTTGCAGTTGTGTTCATATTCAACATCGATCAATAAGTTGTAAGGGTAAATAATTTTGCTTTCATTTACCTATGTACAACAAAACCACATGCATATGCACACCTTTCATCACCACCTTGCATTTCATGGTGGGTGATCGGCTGTGATGTTTGTTTACAGCCTGACCAATGTGCATATTTTGCATTGCCCACCCACAGAATGCTTATTTTAGATGATTTATGATGTATTTTATGATAATGTACACCTATACAAGTCCACATTATTTAATCTTGAAATCACAAATAGTGATGCAAAATGTGTGTATGTTAATGAGTGGAAAAGATGCTGGAGGTTTATATTTACTCTGAAATTACCTGGTAATTTGCTCAAAGGAAGAGGATATTCACAGGCCCAGACATACAGAAATGGCAATGATTAGGTGGATGTGCAGTGCATCCCTGAGTGCGAGGCCTGGGGGAACTAGGCTTATGATGGAAAAGTTGAGAGGTAGGATGGGACTGGAGTGTTTTGGTGTTGTGATAAAGAGAGGTAGACTGAGATGGTTTGGGCATGTGGAGAGGGTGAGGGACGATAACTGGGTGCAGAAAATGATGTGTTACTGTTGGGGGTAGGGTAGTGAGAGGTAGACTGAGAAGAGACCTGGGACATGTCATTGAGTGTGACCTCAGAGATAAGGGACTAAATAGGGAAACTGCCAGAGATCAAACAGCATGGAGAGCTACCATTAGGTGACCATGGCCGACGCATGCAAGAATGTTGGAACCTTGAAAAAACAAACAAAATAATAGATTTCACAGTTGTTTAACAGTGATTCCAATAATCTAAGAGAGATATATTAGAAGACTGCTGCCTACCAACAATCGTGTCCATGTTAAAAGTGAGTAAAATTTGCTAGTTAATGATGTCTGACAAGTGGTGTTCCATGGTGTTGCATGGTTAAGAGACATTTACCATAATTTCACTTGGCAAAGAACTTTAAATTTTGTCTCATTGCTTTATAATGCCATATACTGCCATGTTTATAACACAGTCACTATCTTTGAGAACACGTGCAAAGATAGTTACTCTAGTTTCAGTCAGTACAGAATTTCTGAGTACTTTCACATTTTCATGTCATACATGGATGTTTCCATCACCACATTCATCTCACAACACATGCACAGTTGCACACACTGTGTACTTGTGGCTGGATTGTTGCTTTTTTTTTTTTCACAACACTGCACTAATCAGCAAAGCTAGGACACCTTTTTGAAGCCACGATTATCGTGAATCTGAGTAAACCTAAACTGAATCAAAGAATGTAGAACTTCTTAACCACATTAGGAAAGGAAACATTTATTATGGGTGACCAGATGCATCATAGTAAGGTCCTCAGTACCAGATAAGTGTACTTGCCAGTTTTAGATGCTAGAGTCTGAATTCATTTGTGAGCCAGTTATGGGAATTAAAAATGACAGATTTAATAGATTATGGTATTCGAAGTTAAGATGTTTCAGAAATTTAGACATCTGAATTTTTGAGGTTGCACCATATAATGAAAGAGATACTGTACAATAATTATACCAATTGTGTCAATAGTCAGCAGTTTTATCCATGTGAGTACTCTACCCTTTCTCCAGTTATCCAGAAATTGATTTTCCCTCCAACTCGCTGTTTTTAAGCTGTGTCCCCAAACCATATATACTGTACTTTTAAAAATATGCGGTACAAATTTAGCCATAGTTATGTTTCCAAAATTACCATTGTTCATGTCGTTCATGTCTTGCACTAACTTACTGATGATGAAATATATAATCTGTCTTATCTATCTATTGCCAGATGCCTTAATCCCGTAAGGGGTGGCCACAAACAAGTTGCCTTCATGTCTCCTTGTCCCCCGCCATTTCACTGCCCTGCTCCCAGCTCAAACCCCCCTCTCTCATATACCTCTCCACTCCATCCCTTCATCTCATTCTTGGTCTCCCACTCCCTCTCCCCCCTCCTCCACCTCACTCATATACACTCTCCTCATCAGTCTCTCACTCTCTCCATCCTCTCCACATGGCCAAACCACCTCAGTGTGTTTCTCCTAACACTTCCTATCACATGTACTCCACACCACGTCGCTTTTTCGCTTCCTCATTTGTCAGTCTGTCTCTCCAAGTGACTCCACATGCTCCTCTGAAATAACTCATTTCACTGCTCTCACTCTTGACTTGTGTCCCTCCAACAAGGTCCAAGCTTCACTTCGATACATTAGAGTTGGTATCACAGTACTGTCATGTAGTAACTTTTTCACCTCCATGATCACTTCCCTGTTTCTTATCACTGCTTTCAAGGAACCAACAACCTTTTTTCCTTACTGTACCCTTTCAAGCATTTCACCCTCTAAACTTCTGTCCTTACTCATCACACTACCCAAGTACTTAAACCACTGACATTTTCCATATACAGTTCTGCCCCACAGTACGCTAGTATATGGGCGGAAGAGGGCGTCGCGTACTAGGAATTTGCGTACTCTGAATACATATACATAAACTTATGGGAAAAATTACATGTGGGCGCTACCCCCCCTTCATGGGCAACCCTTGAGACTCCTTTCAGACCTAAGTATTGTACTGTATAGGGAAACTCTCTAAGACATACTACCAAAGATAAAGTAAACCAACAAGATTATGGCTTTACTAAGTCAGCAAGGATATGGCTTAACTAAACCAACAAGAATATGGCTGCTCACCTTAACCCAAGAGGACAACAGGTGAATTGTCTCCTACACCACTCGGTTTCGGGACAATTCGACATCGTCAATTTGCCGTCACAGCAATAACAAGACAATTTGCCGTCATTAATGAAGACAGCTATGGGTGACACTAGAACAATTCAAAGGTGACTACAGCGAGTAAGAAACAAGTAAATCAAACCACCAGTGATGGAGAGTGGAGACTTGTGTATGAGCCATTTCTTAGGGAGGATCAAGAAGATGATGCAATGTCTGAGGTGTCAGAAATAGACTTTGAAGGGTTTATGAATGAAGTGAGTGCATTAGCTACTGAAAGTGTTGAAAGTGCTGGTGACGAGAGTGGTGAGGAAGTTGGTGTGTCGAGTGGTGCAGGAGAGAATTCGCCGTCAAGTCAATTCGCTGTCAGACAGTTCCCCGTCAAAACATGGACGATTCCCTGTCAAGACAATTCGCACCCTGGACAATTCCCTGTCATTCTATGAATAGTGTATACTTATTATAAATTAATCAGTACTTTAATAACCATCAAAGTCTGTGTTCAGTAGTGTAGGCTTTGGATATTATTTATTAGTTGCACCTTTAGTCAGTATTGACTAAAGGTGCAACTAATAAATAATATCCAAAGCCTACGCTATTGAACATTGACTGTTATGGATCCCCCTGAAATATAGTTATTAACGTATTGATTAATTAATAGTAAGTATACTGACGGGGAATCATCCATGTTTAATGGGGAATTGTCTGATGGTACTTGTGGTTGGGGTTGATTGCTCATGTAATGCCACTCAGGGATGAGTGAGGCTGGTCACTCTCATCTTAAATGTCGGGACCAACTGCCTAGCCCCAGGCTCCTATGCTCCTCATGGGGCAATGTAGGATTGGATGGTGGATGGATGGGTGGATGGATGGATGAATTGACTTGACAACGAATTGTCTTGGAATCCTAGCGTGCAACTCCTGCACCACTCAACACACCACCTTCCTCACCACTCTAGTCACCAGCACTTTCGACACTTTCACAAGCTAATGCACTCACTTCGTTCATAAACCCTTCAAAGTCTATTTCTGACACTTCAGAAATCGCATCATCCTCTTGATCCTCCCCAGGAAATGGCTCATCGACAAGTCTCCACTCTCCATCACTGGTAGTTGGCACTTCTTGGGGTGGCAGTGTCACGTGCTCGGGGTAAACCCCGGATTTGGGCCACTCTTCTCTGCTGTCTGGCCTATTTATGAGTTCAGTTCGCATCACTATTAAAAAATACACTAAAATTCGATAAAAAATAGGTCCTTGCATACAATGAGGATTGCGTACTCTGAATTTGCATATTGTGGGGCAGAACTGTACTTGTATAGTGATGAACCAAAATCAAGAAAAATACGGTAATGATAGTGGTGGTGATGATGGGAAGAACTGGGGAGAAAACTTCAGTTGATGAATGTACAGTATCTGAATATACAGTGAGCCTTATGTTTCACGAGATTTGGGTTCGCAAATTTACCTTTCACAGGAAAGACCAAAATTTTCAAGAACTTATGTCTCACGATCAAGAATTCACCTCTCACGTCAATATATGGGGTGCTGGTGGGCAAGGCAGTTGTCAACTGTTGTCCACCATGTTGTTTCCACAGTTCCTGCCAGCTGTGAGATTGTGTGTATGTTGCTTTGGTAGTGATCATAGCTGCTGTCCTTTTTTTGCCTTTCCCTTCGTTCAGCTGTTGTTCTCATGTGGTCTTCCTGTAGTGTATTATGGCTTCCTCTTCATTGGAGAACTAGGTAATAGTGGTGATGGTGAAACACTGGTAAGTTTAAAGGATGGAGGCAAGAAGAGAAAAGAACATCATGAGTTTTGAGTCGATGTGAAGAATAAGTATTCAGCTGAAGATAAGACGAATATTTTTCTGGTTGGTGATCCATTAATTAACGTTTTTTAATAATTTTATCATATTCATATGGTTGTCAGTTATTCTGGTATCCTGTTTTGTGAGAGTTATATCTCAAAATGAGGAAAGGAATGACTGGGATGGGCTCTAGTACCAATTAGATTTTTTACCATTGAATTAAGACTTTTCACGTCGCAAATTCTAGTTTTGTGCCAACCTCTTGGTACCAATTAGATGCGAATTAAGGGCTCACTGTACTGAGAAGTTGATATGTGACCTAGAATAGAGTTGATTACAGTGTACAAAGTGGTAAAGAAGTGATAATCACTTACCATGATGGGACAGAGTGATGTTTGGGTGTCGGGGAAAGCGGACATCCATGGCTGAGGGGATAGAGGAGGAGGAATAAGCACTGTTTCCAGCCTCTCTAGGACTAAGGCTAGGTCTGAAACCCCTTAAAGCCACTCCCCACAATTGTTGGCACTGGAAGGTTGTGAGAAGTTGGGCACTGTGGAGGTGCCAGGTTGGGAAGACTATGATGATGGGGCAGGCATTGGGGTTTGGTTCCGAGGCAAGGTAGGCAGGGATGGGGGTTTGGGAAGAGTATTACAGTAATTTTCTTCACAAGCTGCTCCCTCTGCTCCCACAAGATGCAGGCAGTTACATTCTGGAGGGACTGCAGCTTGTCTGTTTTGTGCACCACCATCATTAGGGCATCCTTGAGCCAGTCAGCAATTTCCAGCATCTGGCTTCGCTGCTGATGAGTGCCCCCTCAACATGCTGTGGCTCGGTTGTTGCTGGTGCCTGCTGTGTGGCCTCAGGTGCCAGGCAATCCCCTTCCTCAGCCTCAAAAATGAGGCTGTCAATCATCATTTCAGAAGCTGCATCAATGATGTGAAGGATGTTGTTGACAGTGTGGGCAACAGAACCCTCCTCTGGCACTTGCTGGGCCATCCCTGCTGCCTGGCACAGCACATCTATGATTGGTGTTAGTGACATAGCCGGGTAAACATCAGGTAACATGTTCTGCCACCCATGCTGAATAGTCTCCATACTAAGATCGTCCCAGGTGGCAGTTTTTTTTTTTTTTTTTCCCATGCCTTCCAGAATTGTATTACTGTCATTGCTTGAGGGTTTCAGCTGGAGGTGTTGGTAAGTCTTCCTCAAAGTATGCCCAGTCTTAAGATGCCATTGCTGCCACCTCGGTCCCACAGTCAGTTGCCTCTCTTGTAGCTTTATTGGTGGGTGCGTAGTACAACCCCTTGAAGGTCATGATGACCTTATGATCAAGAGGTTGAATAACACTACTGGTGTTGGGTGGCAGGGAAACAGCCTCAAGAGGTGGGTGATGGTCAACAAGATACCTGCATTGCAGGTGGTCAGGACAATTGTCCAAAAGCAAGACCACTTTATTTATCTATTTATTTATTTTTTTTCCAGCAGTTCCTCTTGGGTGTGGTAACAGAAATCATATTGAGCCTCCTCTCCAGCACACATGATAATGTTGCTCACCCTTTGGAATTATGCATTCACTGAACACCCAACTGCTCCACATTTTCATGCTGTAATGTCCTCAGCCATGTGAACTTATGAATCGCCAGAGGCTTTACCTTACATTTGCCTGTTGTCAAAAGGTAATGTGTTCTTTAGAGGCCATTTACCCATGTGCTGAGCTTTCGTCCTTCATCAGAAAGGTGGAAGGTAGAAAGCATTTCCAAAAATGACCAGTTTTGTCCATAGTGAACACCAAATTTATTTTGTAACCACTGTTCTCTACCACAGTCCTAAAGGAGGTGGTTGCAGCCACATCCACAGTCCCCACCTCATCACACCCCTCAACATGATGCATTTCTTTGTGCTCTTTTGGTCTTGCCATTGAAAAGGGTGAAGGATTGTCAGCTCGCATCACTTTAGCACCATTTCCTTAGTTTTCAGTAGCCATTTGGCAAATGATATTGTTGTCCACTTTCATATTTACATCCCTCTGAGGGAACTGCAAGAAGACCTGGATGAACTATACTGATGTAGCCAAAAATGGAAGATTCATGTCATGTGACCGAGAAGGGTGCAAGCAAGAGACTACCAAAATGGCACTATAATATGGGAATGGAAGACATTGCCAAGACATCACATGAGAAGGATTTGAGTGTAATAATACAGAAGGATTTATCACCAGGGAATCATTATAAATAAGACAGCCAGTGGAGCATACAATCTGTTAACAAATATAAGAATAGCATTTAATCATGTGAGTGAAGATATGCTGAGTAATTGATGATGACAGTGGTAAAGGCCTAGATTAGAATATGCTGCAGTTGTGTGGTCTCCACATGAAAAAAACGTGTCAGTAAATTAGAGAACTTTCAATAAGTGGCATTCATGGATCTGGAAAAAGCATATGACAAAGTGGACAGAGAAGGATTGTGGAAAGTTTTGCGCATGCACGGTGCACATCCACCTAATCACTGTCATTTCTGTATGTCTGAGTCAGCGAATATCCTCCTCCTTTACTGCCCAGGTCTCACTACCATACAACATTACACTCTTAACACGTGCTGCATACAAAGACCCCTTAGCACGTAGGGAGAGCCCTCTCAGTGTCAGAAGAGGCAAGAGCTCCCTGAACTTCTTCCAACCACTTCTCACCCTAGCCACAGAGCTAGCTCCAGCCCCACCTCCAGCACACAACATGTCTCCCAAATAACAAAACTCTTCCACACACTGATGATTTTTATTTCCCTCTTCTTTCAATCACCATTCTTCCTGATTCTCTTGTGTTTGTTTTTTAAGCATTACAACACACCTTCCAAAACCTACCTAGATCTACCGAAATTTGTTATTAAAGCCTAACCTTACATATTCATATTCTAGCCTTACCTAACCTAAATTGTCTTACCAAACAAAGCAGTATAACTTAACCCAACCAAAAATAACCTAAACTGATCGCACAGCCAAACCAAACTAACCACACCTAACTAATAATAACATAACCGAGTCAAACTTAACTGAACCTAAACTACAGTTAACCATAACCTAGTCAGGTCTGACCTAACCTAACCAGTGATAGCTTAATCAAACATGGCAAAATACTGTATCATAAAATAGGTTAGGTTAGGTTAGGATAATAATTTTGCAAAAAATTATGTACAAATTTCCATTAAAGTATTTTTTTAAAGTGGAAATGCAGAAACAGAACAATCTTTTGCCACAGCCTTATGTTTGCCAGCAGGCAATCAGCTGACTTTGTTTACAATTTACTGATGTGCCTAGCGTGGTCCAGTCATTCATGCTTCATGTGTGTATATCTGACTCATAGAATGCATAGTTTACTGTTTATTTATGATAATACACACTTATCAGAGTCTGCATTATTGACATTTTAACCCCTTGGCTGCTAAGAGCCTCTGAGGTGGACCTGTCGATAGCCTGCTACTGACCTCTCAGAAGGTGCCCTTTGATTTCAAATTTTGCCCCTTTGATTTCGGCAAGAATATGGAAGGTATCATCCCTTCCAAGCACAGAGTTGCCACACAGTGGTTCTCTGAATCACCAGCATCACCAGGCAGGTGGTGAGCATGTGGGGTGATTGGTGAGGCAGCCATGGACTCAGTGACCCGAAAAAACAGGCAAAAATGACCTCTCTTCAAGCAGTCCCACAATGCCGTAAAAGGCTCTACCTCTTCACAAATATGCTCATAGGTAAATAGAAAGGTGTCGACTTCTGATGCATGTGCTTTTTCTTTTCTTTAACTAGGGGTTAATTAGTAATTAGTAAGGCCATTGAGTGATTTCCCTCTGTCTGTTGGTGGCCTTCGTACCAGTCACCCCAACCCAACCCATAGGCTTATCCCATCCCAGACCATGACTTTTGTGGTATAATGTGCAGGGGGGTTTTTTGTGTACAAAATATTTGGGGGAAGAAAGTGCACATTATATGGCAGGAAATGTGGTAGGTTGGGGTAAATTATGGAAATTTAAGTTAAGTTTGGATAAATCAGCACTGATAAGAGTAATTTTGTGCAAAAAATATCATTCTAAGATGGTGTCAACCTGTCTTTGGCATACCACAAAATGACATCCATCTGTTTTCAGCACTGTTGGGTATTGTAAATATCGTTGACCACCATTAGGACATTCGTTTACCACCATAAAAATAAACAGTGAAGTATGGAAAACAAACTTTAAGAAGAAAAAGTGAACTGGTAAGGTTTTGCTGCTGTTTAAACTAAATTATACATTTACTTTAGTGAGTCTACAGTTAGGGGCAAGGCAAATGGCAGGTTGAGGGTTTGATGATGTACGTGTACCCAGTAACAGATTAAATATTCTCGTTTATTGTCCCCTTGTCATCACATCTGTTAACCAAACCATGCATCTGTGTTTCTGGTACTTACCTTAACATTATGTACCGTACTGTATTTGTGAGTCTAAATTGTCACAAAAGGGAAAGTTGGGGTTTGAGCATGGGGTGCCTGGGACCAGTTAGGATAATGTCCTATAGGTTCTGTGTATTTTTGTCATGGAGGAAACTGTGTTATTACATTCCATGTTTAGTACCATTTATGCACAGTAACAAAGGGATCACTCTAGGTGAATACAAATAGGTAAATACAGACAAACTTAAAAAGCACTTTCTCTGTATTCATTAACACATCATATCTCACAAAGAATTGCTTTCCTTTGTCATCATTGTCACCTATTTGGACTGTATGCTCGATCTTTTCATGGCACCCTCACACTGTGCACAGTGTTCACTTGTTAGTGTTAAAGTGCTTTTGCAGTGTCAACCACGCTCTCCTTAGCATCATGCCAATGGAGACTCTTTTCCTCTCAAGAGACAAAGGTGCATGATGAGGCATCTCATTAGCACCACTGGCAGATGCGGCAGAAGATGGGGGAAGCCATAACACATCAAAGAGCACCAAGATTATTATATGGCACTAGGTTCACATGAGATTTTAATGCGAGTGGAGAAGCCAGGGATCATGGTCAGTTGGCAGAGACAGTGGGGAGAGGGAGAGGGAGAGTGAGAGGGGGAGGGAGGAGGACAGGGATGGAAGGTACACATGCACAGTGATCATCTGAGGCAGCAGTGTTGGCATATGTAACTGTGCAGGACCTTTGAATGTTGTCACTGATGAGGACTGATTTCTGGTATTTCCCCACACAAACTTCTCCAAATCAACAAAAACAAAGTACAGCTCCGTCTGCTATCCTATATATGTTTTTGAAGCTGTCAGACAATAAATATTGCATGAAGACTGCATCAGTGATTCCTTTGTTTGGCATAAATTCAAACTGCATCTCATCAGCTTTCACTCTTTGCCTCATCATACCTGCCCGGACTCTTTCCATCACATTCATAAACTGGTCCAACAGCTTTATGCCTCAGTACAGTGATCCCTTGGTTATAGCAGTTCTCATTATCACTGCGATATGAAAGTCAGCACTCCAGATGTTATAGCACATTTTTTTGACTAAAAAAGCAATTGTTATCATCCACCTGAGCTGGTTTCTACCAACATTGGTGATGCAATGTCTGTGTTTTCTGATGGCTTTGAGGGATTCGGAGATGGGGACCTACTCCTGGAGTTAATCTCAGGTGGTGGAGACTACCAACTCCACCCCATAGCCTTGGAACTCCTTAAATCAGACCCATCTCAGGTCTGTTGTACGTGTTTCTTCCGTATTGTGCCCTTTTCCTAATTTTGTATCAACTTAACCAATGCTTTGTATGTTTCTGGTACTTAACAGTATGTATGTGTATAGTGGGTCTAAGTTGTCATAAAATGGAAAATCAGACCTTGGTCTTGGGGTGCCTGGTAGCTATCTATCTATCTATCTATAGCCAGACACCATAATCCCGTAAAGGGTGGCCGTTTCTCTTTGAGTCACTTGTTTTATGGGGAGGGGCACTAACTTTCCACCAACCCACTTGTTGACACATTGGTAACATGTATGATTTGATTAAATGGTTACCACCCAGCATTGTAAATTATTTTCTGACCTGCAGGAAACCATTTGGTTTATCACTCAATGTAAAGCCAACTGAAAAGGAAAGAAGGATAAGAAAAAGTGACAGCAAAGATGAGAGAAATAGAAAGAGAGGAGGGTAGACACAGGAAAAGAATGATAAAGGTGAAGGAAGAAGTAGGAAGCACTGCATCAAGTGAGTGGATGATGGTCACCACCACCTACCACAATGCCTGGTAGCAGTTAGGATAAATCCCATAGGTTCTGTGTTTTTGCTGTCGTGCAGTTCTGTTATCACACATCATGTTTGTTAACAGTTATGCACAGTAACCAAGTGATCAGTGTAATTTCCAATTTCCAGGGCATCAGCCTTCCCCTTATATGCATTTACAGTCAAGCTCTTCAACCAGTCATCTGGAACAACACACTCATATGTAACAGAATAATAGAATTCTTTAACTTGATATCTAAACCTATTTTCAGAGGCCTTAAACATCTTAGCAGTCAACCCAGACACGCCCTCTGCCTTCCTCAACTGCATTCTTTTGATTGCCTTTCCCACAAGACTAATGTCAACTAATGGCCAAGGGCCAGACACTGTATCTGCTGTCTCCAATCTTTCCCAGTTCCAGTCAAACTCCTATTCAGCAGCCAGTTTAATGCTGTCTTCAAGCATACTTAATATCCCCACTATCCACCACTACCCTTCCTTCATCATTCTTCACACACTGCTTACATGATTATGATATCCCTGTTTTCACTTGTCATTTGTTTAGCCACCACAAAAACCACATTCTTCCTTTCAGCACTATTTAGTTTAACTATTAAAAGTTTCTGATAATCAGAGTTTGCCCTATATATCATGTTTATGACTGTACTCTTAGCTGCGAAGTGTTCCTCTCTGTTACTGCCCTTTATGTTGTCCTAAATAATTTTCTTTTCTCTTTAACTGCATCTCCTAGTCCTTCATCGGACCTCCGTTACCTTATGCTTTGACAAGTCCCTTGTCCAGCCACACACCAGATCAGCAACTCTTAAGAGATATTCTTGATTGCTCTTTAGTGCTCATGTACACTTCTTTTTACTTCCCCATGCTCAGCTACCACTCTATTCATCTTGCTAAAGAAGACATCTCTTGCAGCTTGGTTTTTCCAATTCTGTGCATTCCTCCTGAGAACATAGGTCTTTTTCTTCATTCTCCTTTTATTCAGTACCATGTCATCCATCAGTAATTTGTGTTGCTGCACACACACTTCACTCGCAATATCTATCACATCCTTTACAAGCCTTCTATTGGCTGTCTTGACTAGGAAATAATCTGACTGCCTACTGTTACCCCCAGACTCATATGTAGTTAGTCTGCTGTCTGTTTCACCTAAAAATGTGTTGTACTCAACTACAGTAATCCCTTAACCCCTTAACCGCAGGTGTCATTCCAGAATAACATTGAAAAAACTGGACCAAACTGCGGGTGTCATTGTGGAATGTTTGTGAATATTTTGAATACCACGCGTTTTTTCCGCGCGCCAATTGTTTCAAGGGAGAGTAGCTATTAAGTTCCTTCATTCCAGCTGACCCCCACCTCCCTCCTCCCAGCCCCCGGGCCCCCCCCCCATCCGTGCCCAAACACGCATCAGTCTCTTTGTGAGTAACAATGTTGCTGACATGGCAGTGAAGTGCGGGCAATTACAGTACCTTTTACCTGCCTTCGTGAACATAGAGTGGGTGTTTATCGTATGTGCAGTGTTCATATATGTTTATAGTATTATTATCAGAGTGTGGTTGGCATTTGGTAATGGTGTGTGGGGTGAAAAATAGTGATTTTAGATTGCTCATTTCTAATGGCACTACCCGCCCAGTGAAAGTCCACGAAGTAATGAAACCTACATCATTGCAAAGCTGAAGATTAGTACTTTCTAATGGTACCTTATTTTTCGCTCTAGCATTATTCTGTGCAGAGTTATAAAGGTTTAAAGTTTGTTTACATTTTGGCTGGAACCCCCACTTGGGGGGGGGCCAGTCGGGTCAAAACAATGCCCGCGGTTAAAGGGTTAATTATCTAGACGGTCCGTATCTGGTTATGCTGCATATCCGTTCATTAGGCCTTGGCTATGTTATAACTTTATCCGGATTTATTTGTCCCTAACTGGACTTAAAAGTTCCGCTTCAGCGGCCGGCCAGCCGACAAAGTAAAAAATGTTCGTTCTATGGCGCACCAACCTCTCTGTCCACGCGTGGGTAATAGACCCTAACCCACAAGCTGAGTGAGAATGGCTGTACAGATCCCTGCCGTATGGTTGAAATCACCTGGCCATTCCCATGACCAGTAACAGACCAGCAGCGTGCGAGGAAGACAGGGCGTAACCCACAAGCTGAGCGATAATGGCTGTATGGATCCCTGCCGAATGATTGAAATCCCGCAACCACCCTGATTGCTGGTAACATTCCAGCAGCACACGAGGAAAACAGCATAACCCACAAGGTGAGCTAAAATGGGTGTACGGGTCCTCACTGAACGGTAAAAGTCCTGTGGCATCCCTCATCATGCTCACCACTGCATGCCTTTTCTCCCTCCCTCTTCCTCAGTCCTCCCCCTCCCATGCATCACCCTCCATCCCTGCATGAGTTTTTTAGGTTTTTGCGATTTATTCACATACCATTGGTCATATTGAAATTCTGAAAAGACCATGAGAAAACTCATGAAATTCTGCATCTAGACTTATGCTTAGCTCTTGCATGGTGTGGGCAGATTATTGCACTACAATGTTGGAAGTTTTTTTGAAGGTATTATTTACTCTCCAACAAGCTCATTCTCACTGCTTTTTTGTACCTTTACTCCTCAGTTTTGCGCATTTTTATTAGCTTATCTTATAGTATAAACACCATCGAAGATGTTGGTATACAATTTATACCAGTATAACCAATTTCCAGGGGGCATATTGAAATTGAAAAAAAAAAATTTCTTTGTGTCACGGTTAGCCATTACTCTTGCCGTCTCAGAAACGTTTTGAATTCTTGAGAGGGTTTAAAATACTTCAACCGTTGTTTTCACTGATTTTTTTATTGTGTGTGGACTTTTGTTGTTTATGCATTGCTTTTTTTGTGTCTAGCATTACATTAGATATTCCCATTTGTATTTGATGTCTAAATACAGCTGAAGGACTGGAGAAAACTGCCAAAATTAGGAGGGGTACTGTACATTATAGGTAGGATATTTGTGAATTTTTGTTGTTTATGCATTGTTTTCTTTGTGTTTAGCATTACACTGGATATTCCCATGTGTGTTTTGATGTCTAAATACTGCTGAAAGACTCCAGAACACTGCCCAAATTAGAAGGGTTACCGTGCAAATTGGTAGTTTTATTTTTTCATTGTTTATGCATTGTTTTCACAGTGTTTAAGATTATATTGCATATTGCAGTGTGTGTGTTGATGTCTAAAAACAAACAAAGGACCTCAGAACACTGCCAAAATTAGGAGGGTATTGTTATTTTTATTTATATATTTTTTAATGGATTATATTGCATATTCCAATGTTTGTTTTGATGTCTAAGAAGAGCCAAAAAACTACGGAACACTGACAAAATTAGGAGGGGTACTGTGCATATTGTTTGTTATTTTTTATGCATTATTTTCATAGTGTTTAGGGTTATATTGCAAATTGCAATGTGTGTTTTGATGTTTAAAAACAGCGGAAAGACCGCAGAACACTGCCAGAATTAGGAGGGGTACTGTACAATCATATAGGTTGGGTATGGGTATAGGTAGGGTATGGGTACAGTAGAGGATGTTGCTCCATATCCAGACATTGCCTGTATCTGGTCATGCCTTTGGCTCTATTATGACAGATAATCAAGGGATTACTGTATGTTTATTACTTCCTGAAACTCTAGTATCCTCTCATCTTCAGCATTCCTCATATCATATTTGCATCCCCCATTCACTCCATTATATCCTTGTGCTGCTGCACCCACATTGCCATTAAAATCCCAGTCCAAAACTATAATCTCATCATACCCATACCTCCAACCACACTTATCAAATCAGTCTAGAATCTGTCTTTTTTTTTTTTTTTCTATCCAAGCCATCCTGTGGAGCATATACTAATATTTTTGTTTTCCAGACATTAATTTCAACACTATGATCCTTTCATTTACTGTTATTACATTCATAACTTCTCTCCAGAGAAATGAATTTGCTGAATGTACATTGAGATTGGATGAGGAGGAAATGAAAAATGTGTGTGCATTTAAGTACTTGGGTAGTGAGATGAGTAAGGATGGAAGTTTAGAGAGTGCAGTGCTTGAAAGGGTACAACAGTGAAGAAAGTTTGCTGGTTCTTTGAAAGCAGTGATAAGAAACAGGGAAGTGAGTGTGGAATTAAAAAAGTCACTGCATTACAATATTGTGATACCAGTCCTAATGTATGGAAGTGAAGCTTGGACCTGGAGGGATGCAAGGGTGAGAGCAGTGGCAGTGAGTTATTTGAGAGGAGCTTGTGGAGTCACATGGAGAGACAGACTGACAATGAGGAAATGAAGGAGCATTGTGGTGTGGATGTGGTTGTGATAAAAAGTGTTTGGAGAAATACATTGAGGTGGTTTGGCCATGTGGAGAGGATTGAGAATGAGAGACTGACGAGAATAGTGTTTGTGAGTGAGGTGGAGGAGGGGGAGGGAAGGGGAGGCCAAGGATGAGATGGAGGGATGGAATGGAAAAGTATATGAGAGAAGGGCGTGTGAGCTGGGAGCAGAGCAGTGAAATGGGGGGGGGGGGGGACAGGACAAGATGGAGGTGATTTGTTTGTGGCCACCCCTTACGGGATTAAGGCATCTGGCAGCAGGTAGATGGATTGACATTTTACGGGACTAAGGCATCTGGCAGCAGGTAGATAGAATGACATTCATAACATGTCTTATCCATTTCTCTTTGACAAACGTGCCCTCTCCACCATATCCATTCATACTTCCCTTCCAGAATAACTTGTACCCACAATCTTTCCCAACAGTCATGCTACTGATTCTCCTCCCAGTCAGGCTCCCTGTATGCTGCAGACTTCCACCCACCTCCTGCTTAATGTCTCTACCATCTCCCTTCCTCTACCCATCATACTACCTACATTCCAAAATGCCATCCTGAACCCTTTGGGTGATTTAATTCCATCAGGCCTGCTTTTTATAATGTGCTTGATTTTCATCATAGCTGGTACATAGAAGGTGGAGACAGAGCTCAGGCCCCTCCTGCTTAGTAACAAGCCCAGATGGGGAAACAGGAATCCACAGCCCACTAGTTTTGGCCATTGGCCTCAGGGCACCCCACCAGGGCAGTCATAGGTACACCCATCCAAAAGCACTTGTGAGGCTGTGCACTGTGACTGTCATGCCATTATGCACTCAGTGATATGGCAGCCTCCTGAGTGCTGCCTCCAGGATCAGGACCTTCACCATTGGATGGAAACAACAATCTGGGAACTTCAATTCCCTGTCCCATGTGGCATAGATCTGTGTCCCAGCTCCATTCTGGCCCAAAGCTGCACTGACAGAACCTTCCCATCCCATCAGGTCTGTCACTAGGTAGTGAAAGTAATGTTTTCCAGCCACATCCCCTTGCCAACACTAACCCCATTCTGAATCTGTCAGGGTGACCCAATGGCACTTTGATAGGGCAGACTGAGATGGATTCAGAAATTATCTTGCTGATATTCCATGGCAGTCTTTCTTATCTAGTGATATCAGTTCTGCTCAATCCCACATTAATGACTTAATACTAGCTGGTATAGATTTATTCACACCAAGTCAACAGTTCACTAAAAGAAACTCTCCAAATTGGTTTGATAGCAGTTGTGCCAGAGCAACAGTCCAAAAGTCATTAGCATATACCTCTAACTTTAAATAAAAAAGATCTGAATCACTCTGTCAATTTAGAATTGCTAGAAACCATGCAAAAGCAGTAATAAATCATGCTAAATCAAACATTCTTTAAAACCAATCATTAAAACTACTTAACAGTCCTTTTGACAATAGAATATTCTGGTCAACCCTCATTTCTTTCATTAATAACTTTAACAAGTCATCACCCTTTCCCCTACTAAAATCTTCAGACGGTAACATTACAAATGACCCGCATGGTAAAGCGAATATCCCTGCCAGCACATTTGCCAGAAATTCTGCCTTAGAGGATGTCAGCCAGAATGTCCCTTTACTAGAACCTGACCCTTCTGAAACTGTCCCACTTAAAATACAGACTAGATACGTAAAATACATCTTAAACAATTTACCAACCAACAAAGCTCCGGGCCCAGATGGAATTCCTCCAGTCGTTTTGAAAAACTGCTCCCCAGAACTTGCCTGTGTTCTAGCTAAATTATTCAGACAATGCATATGTACTTCTTTATTACCCAAGTTGTGGAAAGAAGCAATATCCACCCAGTTCCAAAGAAAGGAAGTTACTCTGGCCCTTCTGATCACAGACCAATAGCTATTGCATCTTCTCTTGGTAAAGTATTTGAAATTGTAATTAATAAGCACATAGTTAAACACCTTGAATCCAACAACTTAATTAATGATAGACAGAATGGTTTTCACCACAAAAGAGCCACCATTGATATACTCAATCTCCCGACTCATACCATCCATCAGTCAATTGACTAGCATGGAGAAACTCATGCTGTAGCCCTTGGTATTTCTAAAGCTTTCAACAGAGTATGGCACCATTCCCTGCTATCCAAACTCCCTTGCTATGGTCTAAAGTTTTTTGTTCCTCCGCTTTCCACATATCTCAGCAAAAGAAAAATAACACTAAAAGTAGATTATGTATATTCCAATTTCCACTCAATTATGCCAGCGTGCCACAGAGATCAATTCTGGCACCAATCTTATTCCTAGTTCATATTAATGAGCTCTTATCTGTCATCCACAATCCCATCCATTCATATGCAGATGACTCAACACTTCACAGTTCATTCACACTCAAACACCCATTCACAAAGTTTAATATCTCTAACTCTCATCTAAGTGCAGCCATCTCCATAAATGAAGATCACTGAATGGGGACAAAATAACCTTGTCTCATTTAATGCTAGTAAATCCTAATATATACTATCTATCTATCTATCTATTGCCAGACGCCTCAATCCCGTTTGGGGTGGCCACAAACAAATCGCCTCCAAGTCGCCCTGTCCCCCGCCATTTCACTGCCCTGCTCCCAACTCACACCCCCCTCTCTCATATACCTCTCCACCCCATCCTTCCATCTCATCCTCGGCCTCCCCCTCCCTCTTCCCCCCTCCACCTCACTCACATACACTCTCTTCGTCAGTCTTTCACCCTCCATCCTCTCCACATGGCCAAACCACCTCAGTGTGTTCCTCATAACGCTTCCTATCACATCCACATCCACACCACAACGCTCCTTTATATCCTCATTTGTCAGCCTGTCTCTCCACGTGACTCCACAGGCTCCTCTTAAATAACTCATTTCCACTGCTCTCACTCTTGACTTGTGTCCTTCCAACAATGTCCAAGTTTCACTTCCGTACGTTAGAGTTGGTATCACAATACTGTCATGTAGTAACTTTTTCACTTCCATGCTCACTTCCCTGTTTCTTATCACTGCTTTCAAGGAACCAGCAACCTTTCTTCCCTGCTGTACCCTTTCAAGCACTTCACCCTCCAAACCTCCATCCTTACTCATCACACTACCCAAATACTTAAACGTACTCACATTTTCCAATTTACTAATAAAGAGATATTGCCAGATTCATATACAGTATTACCTTCAGTGCTACAAATATTCCTGTCTCCAAAAGTATTGAAATTCTTGGTGTTTCACTTAACAGAGCTCTCAGCTTACCTCTCATGTCAGCTCATTTGCTAAAACCACCTCAAAGAAACTTGGATTATTGTACACAGTCCATAACTTCTTCACTGACGTGCATTTAGCTATAATTTATGAGCCATGTGTGCTCTCAGCTAGAGTATTGCTCACCATTGTGGAGTGGATATGGAGAAGTTGCACTGAAACAGCTAGACAGAATTCAGAACATAGCTGTTGGAAATATCAATAACCCTGCTATTGCAAATGAACTACCTACCCTACAAGTAAGAAGGAATGTTGCCTCCCTTGCATTATTTTACAGATATTTCTATGGCAAATGCTCAGACGAAGTTGCGTCCATTGTGCCACCTCTTCGTGCTTTCCCTCGTGCCTCACAGGCATCTGGTAGCACTCATGACTGGAATGTCGTACAGGATGTCTGCCTATTAGAATTTTTTTATTCCCCGAACTGCATCTCTTCGGAATTCATTTCCCTGGAGTTGTTTCCCCCCAAACTTCAACCTACTGTTGTTCAAGTCCAGCTGTTACAGATATTTTATGAATGGAGTTTGCCAGTAATCTGGTGTATGGATTATTTTTTTATTCATTTGTTTTTCCTTCCTCTGTTATGTTATTTAAATAAATAAATAAAATATGTAGTGTAATGTGGAGAGCATGGAAAGTGAGAGACAAATGAGGAGAGTGTATGTGAGTGAGGTGGAGTGGGGGAGAGGGAGGGAAAGTCTCAAGATGAGGTGGAAGGATGGAGTGGAGAGACATATGAGAGAGGGGGTGTATGAGTTGGGGAGAGGGCAGCAAAGTGGCAGGGGACAGGGCAACATGGAGGTGATTTGTTTGTGGCCACCCCAGGTGGGGTTGAGGCGTCTGGCAATAGATATATAGTAATGTGCTGTAGGGAAGTAGAGAAATGTTTTCAGGAGAGTATGTTCACCTACTCCCTGGGTTAGTGACAGACTGAAAAGGGTCAGCAAAGTGAGATGATCAGGAGATAGTCCTGAGGACTAGTGAAATGGAAGCTCCAGCTCTCTCTCTCTCCAGCTTTCCCATCCACTTCGGGAGTACTACCGTGATTGACTGATGCTGCAGTTTACTCCCTGTCTTTCATTTTAATAGCTTTAGTGGATGAGGAATTTGGAAGGAACTTGAGTGTAAAATGGAGGGAATGTAAGAAAATGTTCTGGAAAGAGGTAAAGAAAGTTACCCAGGGTGCCAAAGAAGTTAGTTGGGGAGTGAAAGATATAAAATGGTAGATTACTAGTGGAGAAGGGAGAAAAAGTGAGTTGATGGAGAGAACTTTTTAAGGAATTGTTGAACATAGAGAATGAAAGTAATGCAAGTATAAGTGGCTGGGGAATGGCTGGGAGAAGGCAAGAAGAAATCACTAGGATGGAAATTGTGGAAGCGATAAAGACAGCTAAAATGTGGAAAGCCCCAGGAATTGATCGAGTCTGTGGTGAAATGCTGGAACATGGGGGAGAGATAGTGGTAGAATGGATGTGGAAGATATGCAGATTGGCCTGGGAGGAAGGTAGAGTCCCGGATGATTGGAAGTCAGGTATAATTATTCCCCTGGACAAAGGAAAAAGGGAAAAAGAAGTGTGGTAATAATAGGGGCATCTGTCTTCTTTGTGTAATAGGAAAACTATACGGTAGGATAATTATTGACATAGTTAGGGAAATAACAGAGGAATTAGTTGGAGAAGAACAAGGAGGTTTTAGGAAAGGAGGAGGTTGTGCAGATCAGATATTCATTCCTAGATCTGTAGTGGAAAAGTTTCTAGAGTAGGGAAAGAAGTTGTATGTGGCCTTCATGAATTTGGAGAAAGCATATGACGGGGTGGATAGACAAGGATTGTGGAAATTATTAAGAATATATGGAGTAGATGGGAAGTTGTTGAAGGCCGTGTAGAGTATGTATGAGGGTGCTAAGACTGCAGTGCATGTGGATAGTGAACTGAGTGAATTTTTCTATTTAAAGGTTGGATTGAAACAAGGATGCGCCATGTCTCCATGGTTGTTCAGTCTGTATATGGATGGGGTTATAAAAGAGATACAAGGTAGGGCAGTGGATATTGGAGCGGCCTTAGTGAGAGAGGGCAGTGTTTGGAAACTATCTGTACTATTGTTTGCAGATTATACTGTGTTGTTAAGTGAAGCCGTAGGGCAGCTGCAAGGCTTGGTGAATGAGTTTGGGAGAGTTTGTAAGAAGTGGAATGTAAAGGTGAATGTAGGGAAGACTAAAGTTATGGTCTTTGAGGGAAATGAAGTCAGCGAATGTACAGTGAGGCTGGATGAGGAGGAAATGGAAAATGTGAGTGCATTTTAGTACTTGGATAATGTCATGAGGAAGGATGGAAGTTTAGAGGGTGACGTGCTTGAAAGGGTACAGCAAGGAAGAAAGGTTGCTGATTCTTTGAAAGCAGTGATAAGAAACAGGGAAGTGAGCATGGAAATAAAAAAGTCACTGCATGACAGTATTGTCATACCAGTCCTACTGTATGGAAGTGAAGCTTGGACCTTGTTGGAGGGACAGAAGTCAAGAGTGAGAGCAGTGGAAATGAGTTATTTGAGAGGAGCATATGGAGTCACATGGAGTGGCAGACTGAGGAAGTGAAGGTGTATTTACCTATATGTATTTACTTTGTAGTATACAGGAATTGAGCAATGCTCGTGTTGTCCTGTCTCCATATCCACATTTATCAAGTCTGCCTTTACACACATGAATGTTTTTCTCATGCACCACCTCTTTGTCTATGTTGTTCCAAATATTTAAGTATTTACTTATCTATCTATCTATCTATCTATTGCCAGACGCCTCAATCCCATTTGGGGTGGCCACAAACAAATCGCCTCCAAGTCACCCTGTCCCCCGCCATTTCACTGCCCTGCTCCCAACTCACACCCCCATCTCTCATATACCTCTCCACCCCATCCCTCCATCTCATCCTCAGCCTCCCCCTCCCTCTTCCCCCCTCCACCTCACTCACATACACTTTCTTCGTCAGTCTTTCACCCTCCATCCTCTCCACATGGCCAAACCACCTCAGTGTGTTTCTCATAACGCTTCCTATCACATCCACATCAACACCACAACGCTCCTTTATATCCTCAGTCGTCAGCCTGTCTCTCCACGTGACTCCACAGGCTCCTCTTAAATAACTCATTTCCACTGCTCTCACTCTTGACTTGTGTCCTTCCAATAATGTCCAAGCTTCACTTCCGTACGTTAGAGTTGGTATCACAATACTGTCATGTAGTAACTTTTTCACTTCCATGCTCACTTCCCTGTTTCTTATCACTGCTTTCAAAGAACCAGCAACCTTTCTTCCCTGCTGTACCCTTTCAAGCACTTCACCCTCCAAACCTCCATCCTTACTCATCACACTACCCAAGTACTTAAACGTACTCACATTTTCCAATTCCTCACCATCCAACCTCGCTGTACATTCACTAACTTCACCTCTCTCAAAGACCATCACTTTACTCTTCCCTACATTCACCTTTAGATTCCGTTTCTTACACACTCTCTCAAACTCATCCACCAAGCCTTGCAGCTCCCCTTCATCTTCACTCAACAACACAGTATCATCTGCAAACAACAGTACAGGGAGTTTCCAAACACTATCCTCTCGCACCAGGGCCACTCCAACATCCACTACCCTACCTTGTACCTCTTTTATTACCCCATCCATGTACAGATTGAACAACCATGGAGACATGACACATCCCTGTTTCAAACCAACTTTCAAAGAGAAAAATTCACTTAGTTCACCATCCACATGCACTGCAGCCTTCGCACCATCGTACATACTCTTCACAGCATTCAACGACTTCCCGTCTACTCCATATATTCTTAACACTTTCCACAATCCTTGTCTATCCACCCTGTCATATGCTTTCTCCAAATCCATGAAAGCTGCATACAACTTCTTTCCCTTCTCTAGAAACTTTTCCACTAAAGATCTAAGAATGAATATCTGATCTACACAACCTCTTCCCTTCCTAAAGCCTCCCTGTTCTTCTCCAACTAATTTCTCTGTTCTTTCTCTAACTCTGTCTATAAGTATCCTACCATACACTTTTCCTATTATACTAAGAAGACAAATACCCCTATGATTACCACACACTTCTTTTTCCCCTTTTCCTTTGTACAAGGGAATAATTATACCTGACTTCCAATCCTCCAGGACTCTACCTTCCTCCCAGGCCAATCTGCACATCTTCCACATCCATTCTACTACTATCTCTCCCCCATGCTTCAGCATTTCACCACACACTCCATCAATTCCTGGGGCTTTCCCCGATTTAACTTTCTTCATTGCTTCCACAACTTCTATCCTACTGATTTCTTCCTGTCTTCTCACCTCCCTCCTTCTCCCAGCCATTCCCCAGCCACTTATACTCGCATTACTTCCGTCCTCTACGTTCAACAATTCCTTAAAGTGTTCTCTCCATCTGCTCACTTTTTCTCCCTTCTCCACTAGTAATCTACCATTTTTATCTTTCACTCCCCTGCTAACTTCACTTCCACCCTGTCTTACTCTTTTCACTTCTCTCCAGAACATTTTCTTACAGTCCCTCCACTTTACACTCAAATTCCTTCCAAATTCCTCATCCACTCTCTTCTTACTCTCTCTTACTAATCTTTTCACCTCTCTCTTTCTTTCCACATATAACCTAATTGTGATATACAGGGAATGTACTATGCTCGTGGGTTTCCGTCGCTGTTTCTCAATAAGTCGAATTTAGCTTTAAACTCGTTTAAGTTTTTGGACTGGACGATCTCTTTGTCCAGGCTATTCCATAAGTCTATACTTCTGTAAGGAAAGCTATATTTCTTGATATCCTTCAAGCAGCTTCTTTTCAATTTCATTCCGTGTCCTCTTGTTGCTCTCTTATCCCATACAAACAGATCTTCTTTGTCAATTTTATCTACTCCCACCATGGTCCTGAACACCGTAATCATGTCTCCCATCTTTCTCCTTTCCTCTAACGAAGGCAAATCCAGTTTTTCCAGCCTCTCTCTGTATGACAGGTCTGTCAGACTGGGGACCATCTTGGTTGCTGTTCTTTGTATTCTCTCAATCTTGTTTATGTCTTTCTTTTTGTGTGGGGACCACACTACCGCTGCATATTCTAACCTGGGGCGGATCATGGCCACTATCAATTTTTTCATCATTTCCTCATCCATATAATGAAATGCTACTCTTATGTTAGTCAAGAGTTTATAAGTCTCTCCAACTATCTTGTTAATGTGCTTTTCTGGTGACAAACTATCTTGGACCAGCACTCCCAAATCTTTCTCTTCTCTCCTTTTTGTGATTAATTCAATACCCAAAAAATAATTCAGTGATGGTCTCCTGTTACTTTTACCCATTTCTAATATTTTACATTTCTTTTCATTAAATTTCATTTCCCACGTCCGGGTCCAATTGTGTATCCTGTCCAAATCCTCCTGCAGTATTTTACAATTCTCCTCAACCTCTATCTTCCTCAAGATCTTTACATCATCAGCAAACAGACTTGCATAACTGTTCACTCCATCTACCATATCATTTACGTAAATCAGGAACATTACTGGCGCCATCACTGAGCCTTGAGGGACTTCACTTGTTACTTCCCTCCATCCAGACATCTTTTCCTTTATTACTGTCCTCATTTGTGTCTCTCAAAAAGTCTCTCATCCATTCCAGAAGTTTCCCCTTTAGTCCTCCTATATATTCTAGTTTCCACATTAGTCTCTTATGAGGTACCTTGTCAAAGGCCTTCTCTAAGTCTAAGTACACACAATCCACCCAACCACATCTCTCCTGTACCACATCAATTGCTCTTGAGTAAAAGCTCAACAAGTTAGAAACACATGACCTTTCACTTCTGAATCCAAACTGACATTCAGCCAAAATATTCATCTCTTCCAGATATTTTATCCATCTGTCTTTCAGGATTCTCTCACACAATTTTGCGACCATGCTGGTTAGAGACACCGGTCTATAATTCAGGGGTTCTTCCCTGTTTCCTCCCTTGTAAATTGGTACCACATTTGCCCTCTTCCATTCTTGTGGCTCTTTCCCCTCTTCCAGTGAGCATACGATTAAACTGTGAATCTTATCCGCCAGTTGTTCTCTGCATTCCTTCAGTACCCAATTAGAAATTCCATAAGGTTCTGGGGCTTTCCTTACATCTTGAGTTTCCAGTAATTTATACACTTCCTGTACCTCCAGTTTTATATCTTTCATCACCGGAACATTTCTAATCACTCCCTCCCCTTCCACAAGCTCCTTTTCTTTAGTGAAAACTGACTGGAAACGTTTTTTCTTTATTTCTGCTTGCATTGCCACATCCTTAAAGACCTCTCCTTCTACTTTCAGTTTGGTAATTCCTTCCTTTTGTTTCAGTTTGCCATTAACAAATCTATAAAATAGTTTGGGTTCATCCTTGCATTTGTCAATTATACCTTTTTCAAAATTCCTTTCTTCTTCTCTACGTATTCTTGTGTATTCATTTCTTGTTCTTTTATATTCTTCCTTTGTTCTGTTGTTACCTCTCTTTCTGTGTTGTGGTGTGGATGTGGATGTGATAGGGAACGTTAGGTGAAACACATTGAGGTGGTTTGGCCATGTGGAGAGGATGGAGAGCGAAAGACTGACGAAGAGAGTGTATGTGAGTGAGGTGGAGGGGGGGAAAGGGAGTGGAGGCCAAGGATGAGATGGAGGGATGGAGTGGAGAGGTATATGAGAGAGGAGGGTGTGAGCTGGGAGCAGGGCAATGAAATGGCAGGGACAGGGCGACATGGAGGCAGTTTGTTTGTGGCCACCCCTTATGGGATTAAGGCATCTAGCAATAGATAGATAGATAGATAGTATCACTAGAGTAGTGGTTGCATACTATACAAGTCTGAAGGGATCTTCAGCCAGCATGTCTCAGGAGGTTTGTCAGAAACATCAAGGTTTGGGTCGAAGTCTACTTCTTGAATGTCAGATTCAGTATAGAACCAGATTTTGTTATCTGTCTGCATTACAGAGAACATCAGTGACCAGTTAGGTGGTGTCAGGATGTCAAAGAACTGTCCTTTGCATGATTGAGTAACAGACAGCATTATCTGCCAATATAGGTTCAAGAGGATGTCATTTCACTCTGTGAACAGAAACTCAGTCACAGTAGTCAGCTTGAGACAATTGCTTCTTTCTTTATATCTGTCACATTCACATCACTCATTTGAGGTGTAGAAAAGGAGAAGACAAGAGAGATGGAAAACTAGTGAAGAGTTGGAGAAGATCTTGCCTCTGCAGAGATAAAGACTGGAAACAAGGGGTAAAAGAAGAATTTGGCAGCATAGAAGTAGACAGGATGAGAGGTGGAGTAGAAGCTCAAGGAGTGGACTTGATGATGGTGTTGTAACCCCAGCCACGGTACATGCTTGCTTGCAACACGTAGCAACAGTAACGATAAAAATTAAAAGTGTAAAAATATGGTATTTGTATCTGTAAGATACAATACAGTAAACTCTCAGTTATCTTTTGTAATTCAGCCAAGCCCTACGCAGAATAACGTGAAATGCTAGATATTGCATAGTACCCCCCATCTGCTCAACATTCGGCGTTGAACATGGTATTGTGTTACTATCCGTCTCAACCCTCTATCCTAAAAACTTTCCCATGAGTAAAAGATGAAAACTAAGCATAAAATACAATAGGATAATGATACAGTACAGTACAGCGTTATTGGCTACCAATTATGAGCGGGTTGATATGCCTCAGTGCCGAATGTTGTATAAATGATAATAATAATAATAATAAAAAAAAAAATAGAATGAGAAATTCAGCGAAAGCTAGAGGAGTGAAAACTGGTAAATAGTGCTTGGGAGTAGTAGGAGCATTGCATGTTCCTACAAAACACAAAACAGACAGAAAGAGAAAGAAAGACAAGGCCAGATAGGAATGCCCAGTTCATTCCAGTTTAGCAAGCTAAACAGGGGAATGGAAAGAAAGGAGAAACAAAGGGGAGAAGAAAAGATACTAGGAAGGAGAGAAGCAAGAGCAACAAACCTATCATAAACAGCATGAAAACCAGTAAAAACCCAGGCTGGGGAAGTCAAATGACATTCATTTGAACTGGGATTAAAGCTGAACAGCTTTTAGGGTAGTGGTCAGGGTCCACAGCATATCTCAATTTGTCTTTCCCACCAGACAAATACTTTTAGGTCTCACACAGCCAGTTAAGTCTACAGTCATAGTTTCCCCTGTTACACAATATCAGAGACCGCATACCTCCAGCAACGCCTATGAAATTTATTATTTCCTTCATCCCTAGCCAGGTGCACTATAAAATAATATAAGTTCTTCCTTGACCCATTGCCTACCTATCAACAAAATTTCATTTAAATCCAGTACCAACCATTGAGATATTTTGTACACAAACAGATGGATGAACAAACAGACATGAATGAATACATAACCTGCAACTTCGTTGACAGAGATAAAAATGCCAAAACAAACATGGCAGAAGGGATCAAGCAGGTTGGCAAGTCAGTCTGGAAACAATGGAGTCAGAGACAGTTAGCATGTAGAATGTGCATTTGGGTATTATTCATAATAATGCCATAATCCCTACAGTATCTGATGATGTCTGTGGTAACAGACCTCACATCCCAGATGATTTTTATTTCTTGCTGAGGCTACAGTTGTTTTGTTTCATTTCGTTTATAAAGGGATCAGCACGCTTGTATGTGTCAGTCTTCATCATCTAATGGCGGGTCCCCTTGCTGCTTGACCTCTGGCAGCCTCCCTCTTCAGTTCTTTATCATTGAGATCACACTGTATTACCTCATCCCAAGTCTTCTTCGGTCTTCCTCTCGCAACCCTATCCCCAACATTCACACTTCTCACTTTCTGTGCCCAGTTGTCATCCCCCATCCCTACCATATACCCAAAATATCTTGATCTACCCCTCCTCATCACAACACCAATACACTTCAATCTCATCCTTTTGCTCATCTGTTCAGTTGTAAACCTAGCCCCCCAGGCCTCACATTCAAGGACTTACTACACATCCACCTAATCATTGTCATTTGTGTACATTTGGGCCTTCAGTTTCCTCTGCCATTACTGCCCAGGTCTCACTGCCACACAGCATTACATTCCTAACACCTGCATACATCATCTGATACTGTAGGGAGAGCCTTGTTGATGTCAGGAGAGGCAACAGCTCCCTGAACTTCTTCCAATGACTCCTCACTTTAGCCACAGATGTAGCTCTATCCCCACCTCCAGTACGGAACATGTCTCTCAAGTAACAACACTATTCCACGCACTCAAGAGACTCACCAGCAAGATCAATTTTTTCACACCTGACGATCTCCCTGACACACCACATGCATGAAATCAGCATTATCTCAGTCTGCCTCTAATACCACCACATCTCTTATCCATCCATCCATCCATCATCCAATCCTGTGGTGCTCCATGAGGAGCATAGGGGCCTGGGGCAAGGCAAGTTGGTCCTGACATTTAAGATAAGAGTGACCAGCCTCACTCATCCCGAAGTGGCATTATGTGAGCAATAAACCCCAACCATCCCTAGGATATAAACCTGCATCAGCTTAATCCGATTGGAGTGCCTTAATTACTCACTAAACCATTTGGCTTGTCACTCAGTGTAGAGCCACCCATAGGCAGAAGGAAGAGGAAAGAATGAAGGAAAGAAAGAAGAGGGAGTGTAAAGTCACCCATAGCCTGAGGGAAGAGGAAAGAATGAAGGAAAGAAAGAAAAGGACGGAAGGAGGAGAGGAAGGGCCAGATACCCAAAGCCATCTCCTATGTACCCACTTATCACAAACACTGCACAAGATATACTTACTTCCATGCCCTTGTGGCAAACCGTACATGGCCACTCTCCCTCTTCTTTGACAATACTGCCACCAACCCTAGATACCATCACTTTTGTTTTATCTTCATTTACTCTGTAGACCTTGTGCCCCTTACCATCTCTCCACTTCCTAATTCTTTTCTTCGCCTCTCTTTCATTTTCTGTAATCAACACCAAGTCATCAGCATACATCTCCCATGGGAGTCCATTTCTGAAGTCATATGAGAGGGCTTCAAGTACCCTGATGCACACCAGCATTCACAGAAAACTCATTCAAACCTCCATTCACTCTCACATGGGAGTGAGCACCCACATATGTACAGTGCCATAATTAATCTAACCAGCCACTCTTCAGTCCCAAGCTTTCTCATTGCCCACTTCACCACCTCCCTAGGGACTTTTTAAACGGCTTTCTCCAAATCAACACAAATAAAGTACAGATTCCTTTGCTTTCCTATATGTTTTTCCTGACACTTTCGATCAATGAATATGACATCAGTGGTCCCTTTGCATGAGGTAAACTTAGACTGCATGTAATGAGTATTCACTCTTTCTCCAAGCCAGTGGCTCTTAACCCATGGGTCACGACCCAAATTTGGGTTGCCAAGCCATTTGGAGTGGGTCGCCAAGAGACAAATATATTACTGATATTATTAATGTTGTATACTACAGTATTACTTTTTAACATATTACCGTACTTGTCGATACTTCACACTTTACATTCTCTCTCTCTCTCTCTCTCTCTCTCTCTCCTACAGTAGGCGATTGCATTTGGCTTAATAAAAAAGATTATTACCATTCACACAACTGGGAGTCGAGTACCGGTACTGTACATTTTATATTTTAAAACTTAACCGTTTTCATTTCGGAGTAGGCTAATGATGCCCAGCTCATGACTTATGTACGGTACCGAGGTCCAGAAGACATGGAAGAGGAATTTCTGTTCTGTCGGCCATTACACACAACCACAACCAGAGAAGATATTTTCAGTACTGTGGACTGAAGGGCGTCAGTGGAATCAGTGTTTTATGTCTGTTGTGATTGTGCACCTGCAATGCTGAGAGTACGTCATGGCTTCATTGCTAGAGTTTAAGAAGAAAATCCATTTGTGCTGATTGTTCACTGTCTCCTTCACCGTGAGAATCTTGCTTCTCAGGGGTTGTCACCTGAGTTACAGAAAGTGATGCAGGAAGTCATCCAGGAAGTCAGTTTCATTAATCTAGGGCTGTGCCCTCCAGGATCATCAGTCGGATGTGTTTTGATTTTGGTTCAGAACATGTACACGTGTTGTACCACTCTGAGGTTAGGTGGCTGTCACGAGGAAGGGTGCTCCAACGGTTGCCTGAAATGCGGAACGAGACAGATATTTCTAGCAAAAAAGAATCATTCACTGGCCCCAAAGATTCTCTGATTCAAAGTAGGTGATGCAAATGGCTTATCTTGCAGATATCTTTGCTGAGATTAACGCCTTGAACATTTCAATGCAAGGTCACGATCAGACATTAGTTGGGCTGTCAGAGAAGGTAACTGCATTCAAGGGGAAGCTGAAGTTGTGGAAGAGTAAAACTGAGACTGTGAAGTTGTGGAAGAGTAAAACTGAGACTGGGAAGACTGTGTCGTTCCATCTTTGAGTGAATTTCTGGAAGACGAAAAATTTTCTCTCACCCAGGTCCAAAGCATCATTGTGGAACATATCTCCAGACTAGTCGAAGAGTTTTTCACTACATTCCTGAGAATGTGATGAAATATGCCTGGGTAAGAAATCCCTTCAGCATTGAAGCTGAAGACTTACCTGACGAGATTTCGAACATCAGCTACCTCCAGGAGCAGCTCATCAAGGTTCAGACTGATGAAACACTTCGTTATGATTTCAGGAAACAAAACGAATCACTGAGCTCATTCTGGATCAGAGTTTACAAAGAAAAGAAAATTCTTGGATGCGAAGCCCTGAAAGCATTCCTTCCCTTTGCTACTACTCATCTGTGTGAGACAGGATTTCTGCACTCACAAAGTACAGAAACCGTCTACAACCAGAGCATGACCTAAGATGCAGTCTGTCATCTAAATCACCCCGGTATGAGAAGACGATTGAAACTTTTCAGTGCCAGGGATCTCACTGATTATAGTACTTTATGTCTCAGACAACATCCAAAATAGTGACTCTCTCCTTAATGGTCAGAGTAAATAGGTGTATCATGAACATGAATGAATTATTTTGATTTTAAGATCTTCAATTTATTTTTTTTCTGCCAAAATGTGTTGATATTTTAGTTCTTAGGAAGTACATATAATAAAAATGAAATTTATTTATTATGACATCAATAAAATATTGAAATATTACTTTGGTTTTAGTCACGTGATATGACACATATGTTTGTTTCAGTTCTGGTGCAGAGTAAGTTTCCGAGGGTTTGGGTCGCTATATAGACCATCTTATGGATTTTGGGTCGCCAAGAAAAAAGGTTAAGAACCACTGCTCTAAGCATACCTTCTAGAACATTTTCTGTTATCGTACTTCCAATATCTGGTCCAAAAGTTTTACACCACTTTAATTTCCTCTTTCCAGGGCATCACCCTTCCACTTGTACGTACTGTATTTACAATAACATTCTTCAGCCAGTCATCTGAGACACTACACACATACTGGAGATAATTGTATTTATCAAATCAGTAACTAACCTCACTCCATTATCTCCTAAGGCCTTCAGCATTTCAGCAGTCAACCATGACACACCTGCTGCCTTCCCCAGCTACATCCTGTCTATCTCCCTGCTCACAGTAGCAGCATCAATCAAAGGCCAAGGGCCAAACATTGGATCTGCTGACTCCTATGATTCCCTGTTTCAGTCAAACTCCTCATTCAGCACCTCGGTATAATGCCCTCTCCAGGCATCTTTAATATCCTCACTGCTCACCTGTACTTTTCCTACATCATTCTTCACATGCGATATCCCTGTTTTTCCTCTTCATCTGATTTGCCACCTTAAATATCGTATTCTTCCATTCATCACTATTTACGTTTAGGGTATCCATCGTGCATGGTAATTATTTGTTTTACTCATGCTTCATTTCTAATAACATTATTTATAAAGACAGTAAATAATTGTTCATGGAGAACCGGTAATACAGTATTACAATCAAGTCTTTTTATACAACTGTTCGCTATGTGATAAATTGCTATAGCAGTAATTACAGAGTTCTGCCATTTTTTTAGATTTTGAATAAAAAATGGTCACAATTTTGCAAAAACAGTAATTGCAGTGGCCACCTCCAAGAATCTTGTGCAGACAATGACACACGCAAACTGACATTCAGCTGTCTGATCTAACATGGCTGCCCAGCGTTTACATTCTCTGTGATCATCTGCCTTTCATCCCATTTTGTGCATGAAAGGTCCAGTGAAACACCATTGTTATCACTAAATAACAGTGCAGTGTTTAACAAATAGTGCACTGTGCAATATTAAGTGAAGTGAAACCTTTTTCATGTGAAATTCTGTAACGTGTGACTTGGAAATTATGTCAGCCATATGTACACAACCTTCCCAGTTAGTTGGTGACAAGGCCTCTAGTTAGCTGATTGAGGCAAGATGGTCGCCCAATGTTTACATTTGCCTGTGACTGCCTGTCTTTTGTTCCATTTTGTGCATGAAGAGCGATTGAAACACCATTGCTATTGCCAGATTGCAGTGCTAGAGCATAACAAATAGTGCAGTGTGCAGTATTGAGTGAAGTGATAATTTTATGTGTGTGAAATACTGAAACTTGTGATTTAGAAACTGTGTTTGGCAAGCATGTTACCCCTAGTGCAGGGGTCAAGAGTTAGGGATAAATTACCCCATCAGGGGTAATTTCAAGTTTTCTAGGGGTAATAAAACCCATCCGGCTTTCAGTAGTTAGTACCATAAAACCCCGATATAACGGACTTCAATAGACCGGAATTCGCTTTTATTGGACTCGAGGAGCTACTAGACTAAATTCCTATATATCAGAAAAAGTCCGATACATCCAGAAGCAGTCTGGACTGCCTGACCACTTCAGCTATGTTCACTACAGTAAGGTAAATAAAAGACATGTTTATCAGTGTACGGTACAGTATTGTTATATATATTATACCATTTGATTAATGTAGTGAAGTCATAACCCAGTACAGTACCACAATGGTAGTCAAAACAGTTTAAATACTGTTCATGCAATCCGGACTAATGTCTGATATATCAGAAAAAGTCCAGATTAGCTGGGGGAGGTCTGGATGTCGCTTTTATCGGAATTTCGCATTTTTCGGAATGGTTTGGGCCCCAATTAGTCTGTTATAGTGAGGTCTTACTGTATGAACACACCTTATGTCTAGAAAATGAGAGCAGCCAATTTTGGTTGGCTGATGGTACACCCTTCACCCACTCCCTCCCAGTCAATTCAGGGCAAAGTGACACCAACTCATCCCTGCCTTTATTCAGATGGGTTCTGTTAACTTCATCTGCCAACTTGATGAATTAAACTAGGCATATGAACTCACAAAAAGCTCGTATCTGTTTTTTTTTGCTACCACTTTTACCATAACTTTAGATGAGGAAGGCAGGGATTAGAAATAGATTTTGTAGTTTCACTCAGTATATCTTGTTTGTCTTGTATAAAAACAAAACATCTTGGTTTGTAATGTTTTATCAGTATAACCACAAAACGAGCAGTGCCTATAGGCCGGGGTAATGGCAGTGTTCCAAGCTCTTGACACGGGGTATTAGTGAGACCTAATTGCCAACCCCTGCTCTAGTGAGAAGCATGGTCTGACTGAGAGGCACCCAAGGCAAGTCTAAAAGAGTATTTTCTTTTTTTTTTTTAGTTGGGCACACCCTTCCTAACCTCATTGAACGCATGTTTTATTGACCTCACAATACTGTAAATTGTTCACTTGTTGCAACCCTGTCATACAGCATGACCAGAGTGTAATAATAATAATAATAGTAAACAGCTGCCCACCCATCTGGACAAACCTGTCTGCCCATTCATATGTCCATGAACACTGTGTTGTCATTGTTCGTTTCATTTAGATTTTGAGGGCCCCAACATGCTTGCATGTGTTGGCCTTGGCCACCTAATGGTGGCTCTCCATACTGCTCGATCTCTGGCAGCGTCCCTGTTTAGTCCCTTATCCCTGAGGTCACACTCAGTGACCTCGTCCCAGCTTTTTTTCGGTCTACTTCTCACTTCCCTATCCCGAACATTAACACTTCTCATTTTCTGCACCCATTTATCATCCCCCATCCTCTCCATATGCCTAGACCATCTCAATTTGCCTCTCCTCATCACAAAACCAATACACTCCAGTCTCGTCCTACCTCTCAACTCATCCATCATAAACCTAGTCCCTTCAGGCCTCACACTCAGGGATGCATTGCACATCTTTTTTTTTTTTTTTTTTTTTTTTTAATAACAGAACGGAGGAAGGAAAAACAAATGGAGAAAAAAAAATAATCCATACACCAGATTACTGGTGTCCTCTGTTCATAAAATATCTGTAACAGTTAGACTTGAAGAGTTGTAGGTTGAAATTTGGAGGAAAACAACTCTGGGGAAGCGAGTTCCAGAGAGATGCAGTTCGGGGAATGAAAGAATTCTGATAGGCAGAAGTTCTGCAATATGGTTGAGTGACATTCCAGTCATGAGCGCTACCAGATGCCCGTGTAGCACGATGGAAGGCATGGAGAGGTGGCACCATGGACGCAACTTCGTCTGAGCATTTGCCAAAAAAATATCTGTAAAATAATGCAAGGGAGGCAACATTCCTTCTTACTTGCAGGGGAGGTAGTTTATATGTAATGGCAGGGTTGTTAATGATTCTAACAGCTTTATTCTGAATTTTGTCTAGTTGCCTTAATGCAACCTCTCCACAACCATTCCACAAGGGTGAGCAATATTCAAGCTGAGAGCGCACATGACTCTTATAAATTATAGCTAACTGCTCATCGGCGAAGAAGTTACGGACTCTGTACAATAATCCAAGTTTCTTTGAGGCGGTTTTAGCAAGTGATCTGACATGAGAGGTCCAGCTGAGGGCACTGTTAAGTGAGACACCAAGAATTTCAATACTTTTGGAGATGGGAGTATTAGTAGCACTGAAGGTAATGTACGAGTCTAGCAATATCTGTCTATTGGTAAACTGTATATATTTAGTTTTACTAGCATTAAAAGAGACAAGGTTGTTTTGTCCCCATTCACTGATTGTAGATAGATCTTCATTTATGGAGATGGCTGTATTGAGTTGAGAGGTAGAGATATTAGACTTTGTAAATGGATGTCTGAGTGTGAATGAACTATGTAGTGTTGAGTCATCTGCATATGAGTGAATGGGATTGTGAGTGACAGATAAGAGATCATTAATATGATCCAGAAATAGGGTTGGTGCCAGAACTGATCCCTGCGGCACGCCGGCGTTAATTGAGTGGAAATTCGAATATACATCATCTACTTTTACTCTTATTTTCCTGTCACTAAGATAAGAAGAAATCAAAGGAACAAAAGACGTTAGTCCATAGCAAGGGAGTTTGGACAGCAGGGAACGGTGCCATACTCTGTCGAAAGCTTTAGAGATATCAAGAGCTACTGCATGAGTTTCTCCAAAAAGATCTATTGATTGATGGATGGTATGAGTTAAGAGATTGAGTATGTCAATGGTGGATCTTTCGTGGCGAAAACCGTATTGTCTATCATTAATTAAGTTGTTGGATTCAAGATGTTTAACAATATGCTTATTAATTAAAGTTTCAAATACCTTACCAAGAGAAGATGTGATAGCTATTGGTCTGTAATTGGAGGGGTCAGACGAACTTCCTTTCTTCGGAACTGGGTGGATATTGGCTTCTTTCCATGAATTTGGGAATAAAGAAGTACGTATGCATAGTCTGAATAATTTAGCTAGGACAGAGGCAAGTTCAGGGGAACACTTTTTCAAAACAATTGGCGGAATTCCATCTGGACCTGGAGCTTTGTTGGTAGGTAAATTGTCTAGGATGGATTTTACAAATCTTGTCTGTATTTTAAGTGGGGCAATTTCGGGAGAATCAAGTTCCAGTACTGAGACATTCTGGCTGGTATCATCTACCTAATCATTGCCATTTCTGTAAGTTTGAGCCTGCGAATATCCTCTTCCATTACTGTCCAGGTCTCACCACCATACAGCATTACATTCCTGACACATGCTGCATACAAAGATCCCTTAGCACAGAGGGAGTGTCCTCTCATTGTCAGGAGAGGCAACAGGTCCCTGAACTTCATCCAAACCACTCCTCAGTCTAGCCACAGAGCTAGCTCCAGCCCCTCCTCCAGCACATAACATGTCTCCCAAATAACAAAACGCTTCCACACACTCAACAAACTCACCAGCAAGTTCAATCCTGTCATGCCTGGCAATCTCCACATGCTCTCCTCAACACAACACATGCATGAAATCAGTATTATCTCACAGTCTACCTCTAATACCACTACATATCTGCACCCACTTATCACAAACACTGCTCAAGATAGAATTACTTCCCACGCCCTTGTGGCAAATCGCACATGGCCACTCCCCCTCTTCTTTGACAGTACCACCCCCCAGATACCATCACATATATCTGCATTTACTCTTAAGCCTTTGTGCCCCATACCATATCTCCATTTCCTAAATATTTCCTATGTCTCCCTTTCATTCTCTGCAATCAACACCAAATCATCAGCATACAATATCTCCCACAGGAGTCCATTTCTGAAGTCACATGAGAGAGCATCAAGTACCATATTAAACAACAAGGGGCTCAAGACTGACCCCTGATGCACACCAACATTCACAGAAAACTCTTCACTTAATTCTCCATTCACTCTTACCTGGATGAGAACACCCACTTACATGCCCATAACCACTCTAACCAGCCACTCCTTGATACCAAAGTTTCTCATTCCCTGCATCACCACCTCTCTAGGGAGTCTGTCAAAGGCCTTCTCCAATTCAACAAATACAAAGTACAGTTCCCTTTTCTTTCCTATATATTTCTCCTGAAGCAGAAGAACACTGAATATGGCATCAGTGGTCCCTTTGCCTGGGAAAAATGTAAACTTCATCTCATCAATATTCACTTTTCCTTTAATCATACCTTCTCGAACTCTCTCCATTACCTTCATTATCTGATCTAAAAGCTTTGTACCTCTATAATTTCCTCTTTCCAGGGCATCATCCTTCCCCTTTTACACATTTACAGTTACACTCTTCAGCCAGTCATCTGGAACAACACACTCATATATAATTGTATTTATCAAATCAGTGGCTAACCCCACACTCATATCTCCTGAGGCTTTCAACATATCAGCAGTCAGTCCAGACACACCTGCTGCCTTCCCCACCTACATGCTGCCTATTGCCCTGCTTACAATATCAGCATCAATCAAAGGCCAAGGGCCAAGTACTGGATCTGATGGCTCCAAACCTTCCCTGTCCCAGTCAAACTCCTCATCCAGCAACCGGTTGTAATGCTCTCTCCAGGCGTCTTTAATATCCCCACTGTTCACCACTACCTTTTCTTCATCATTCCTCACACACTGCACACCTATGATATCCTTATTCTCCCCCTTCATCTGATTTGCCACCTTAAATATCATATTCTTCTTTTCCCCACCATTGAGGTTATCAAGTAAAAGTCTCTGAGATTCAGACTTTCCCCTGTAAACCTCTCATCTAGCCCTATGCTTGGCAGCAAAGTATTCCTCCCTGCCACCACCCTTTCTCCACTCCCAGAAAAGCCTTCTTTTCTCCTTGACTGTCATCACATTATCAAAAAAAAAAAAAAGATCTATGTACATCACTTGCAGGAAAGGTGTGGGGCCGATGCAGGATCTACTCCTGAGAACATGTCAGTAAACTGTGGCTTGGTTTATCACTCAGATTTTCACTCTCGTCACTCATCTTGAGAGAAAACATTTAGAAAAATGCACAAGCACACTCTTTTTCTGTTGAAAAAGAGTACTGTTCCTCTTCTCTCATTAACTTACATTCATTGTGTCCTGGCAGTTGTGTCCAGGCACCAGGAGTCACAAGACACCAACATAGGAAATGATTGGGTGAACATCAGAAGTGGGAGGAGCTAAACCAGATATACCCAGAGTAGCAGGCAGGCAAATTACCCCTCCCATCTTTCCCCCATACTTTTGCACAAATGTTTGATGTGTGACAAACAGTACGTCACAGCCTGGCATGCCTGGTCTGTTATCATGTTTCACATACGTCATGATCCCAAAGGGGTTAATGAGTGGGGCATCTGAATTCCAATTTTTTTTTTTTCCCTAACTGGCCAGTGCAGTTAACCAGCATTGATTTACCAGATTTTTTTTTTTTTTTTTTTTTTTTTAATGAAGCAATTAGTATATATAGGAGCCTAGTTTAGAGATATGTGAATAAACAGCACAGCCTTTAGGCTGTTGAGATAATAGATCTTTACAGGCAATTAACTTAAAGTAAATTGTGGACAGTATTGTACCATATTTACTTTATATATGGAAGAGGGAGGGGCTGAGAGAATTAATAGTGAGCCATATTAGCCTCAAATAGATGGGTTTGCACCATTGATAATACAGGGTTGGCATGATTTAAATCAAGTGATTTAAGTAGCGGCAACCATCATCCACTCACGTGATGTAGTGCTGCCTACTTCTTCCTTACCCTTCATCATTCTTTTTCAGTGCCTGCCCTCCTCTCTTCCTATTTCTCCCATCTTTCCTGTCACTTCTTATTGCTTTTCTTTCCTTTACAGGTGGCTTTACATTGCATGACAAACCAAATGGTTTCCTGTAAGCCTAGAAACCATTTACAGTGCTGGGTGTAACCATATAACCAAACCATACGTGTTCCCTACGTGTCAGCAAGTGGGTTGGTGGAGGGTTAGTGCCCCTCTCCATAAAACAAATAACTCAAAGTCAAATGGCCACCCCTTACGGGATTATGGCATCTGGCAATAGATAGATAGACAGATAGATTTAAAACTGATTTAAATCATGGTTTAAATCAGCAATTTTTGACACAGTTTTTGGGTCATAAATGTCATAAATATAAAAAATATTACATGCATAATTTCACAAAGTTTTATTCACTCAATTTCTCCCAAAATAAATGCATTGCCTAGCATATGTTTATTTCTTATTTATTAATATATATATTTTTTACTTATACAATAGGCCTAATAGGATGAATATGAAAAGTTATCAGTCGTATAATCCAGCTAAAAATATGAAAATCTGTGGTGAAAACCAGAACAGGGTAGGTAAGACTGAAATTGAACGGGAATAGAACGTGTGATGAAGTTCATGGGGAAAAGTGACCCATTTAAGCAATATCACTTTCCAGAGAAAGTAATTACAGACCTATCACCTTTTACATGGTGGCAGAGTTTTTCAGGGCAAATTGATCAAGATGCCCTAAACACAGCACAACAGCTGCATACTGCTAATGCCTCTTCTGTAGGGGTTGAGAGAATATTTTTGACATTTGGTCTTGTCCATACAAATGTGTGAAATATTCTTGGAAATGACAAGGCAGGAAAGTTAGTCACAATTTTCAAGCATCTGAACCAATGAAATATTATTTAAATAGTGAAGTCCTGTATAGTGATATATATATTTACTAAAAACCATTCAATATACATAATACATAAACGTAATAAACCAGTTACAGTTGATCATTGTACTTATTACAAGGAAAAATGTTATTTAATGAAAATTAAGAAATATGTTACAGTAGTGTACCCTAAATGTAAACGTTTATTCCTTTAATTTAAAATCTTCAGGAATAATAATAACATTTTAGTTTCAGAAAGAATAGAGAATTATAAAATTTATAATTTATTAAGACTACAAAAAAATATCATTTTTTATCACTGTTCCATCAAATCAGAAATATTATTTAATTTTATCTTTTAAGGAGCAGCCATTATAACTTATGCATGTATGATTGTATGGTTTTGTTTCATTTATGTCTCTCACAGTGTATTGAATCTTGGCCAAGTAAAAGCACACTAAAATACCTGACATGTTACTTTATTTGTCCTTATCTGACATTTTGAATGTAGCTATGGTATTGTGGGACAGCATGAAATAGAGCTTTATATACTGGTAAATTTTTATAGATTTTCAAATGTACACAATTTGATACATATTTTTGGAAACTTGGGACGTTATATATTTATGACATTTATGACATTTATGACTGATTTATATCACTGTCTTATCATAAATCATTTATGACATGCTTTTTTCCAACCCTGCGTGATATTGTTTATGTTCCTTTCTTCATATTTCTGACTCAGTCACATTTTCCTGTACAGCTGTTCTTCATTGACCACTCCAGTAAGACAACGTCATTCATGGACCCACGGCTGCCGATTGACATGCCTTTCATCAACCCTTCTAAGCTTGCCCTCCCAAGTACCCACCATCGTCGTGCCCATTCTCCTGCTGCTGCTCACCCCGATGATGATGCTTCCAGGGTTAGTATAGAGATTAGAGGACAGTAGAGAAAGGTGTTGTGTTTTAGAAGGAAACCTAGTCTGGTTAGTGAGGGTTTGGAATATAAAAGAAAAGAGTTGCGCTGAATCCTAAGTTCAGTAGAGTTTTGGATTGAGAGCATGGAGTATAGGGACCCAGCTTAGTAAGAGAGAGTGGTTACAGATAATACCTTTTTGTGTTATGTTAGTCAGTCATATAGTACATACAGTAAACTCAAAATTATCTGTTGTTGCAGTATCCAGCCCAGCGCAATATTCAGCGCTGCTGACTCAGCTCTGTTAAAGCAGTGTCTGTCAATACTGTATTATGCAACATCCGGGGCTGGAACAGGACATAACTGGCTGTTCTATGCAATATTCAGCATTGATTTTTTTTTTTTTTTTTTTTTTTTTTTTTTTTTTTTTTTGAGGAAGAAGGAACCAACTGGCCCTTAAATGTTACCCAACTAGCACTGTATTACTGTACTGTATCATTATTTTATTGTATTATATGCATAATTTTTTTCTTTTACTCTTGATTCCGGTGTTGCTGTTTGCTGATGATACAGTATTGTTGAGTGAAGATGAATGGGAGTTGCAAGGTTTGGTGAATGAATTTGGGACAGTGTGTAGGAGGAGGAATCTGAAAGTTAATGTAAACAAGAGTAAAGTTATGGTGTTTGAGAGGAATGAAGTCACAGAGTGTGCAGTGAGGTTGGATGGTGAGGATATGAAGAATGTGAGTGCATTCAAGTACTTGGGTAGTGTGATGATTAAGGATGGAACTTTGGGGGATGAAGTGCGTGAAAGGGTACAGCAGGGAAGGAAGGTTGTTGGTACACTGAAAGCAGTCATGAGAAATAGGGAGGTGAATATGGAAGTTAAGAAGTCACTGCATGATAGCATTGTGATCCCTTCCCTGATGTATGGAAGCGAGGCGTGGACCTTGCAAGAGGGGAACAGGTCAAGAGTGAGAGCAGTGGAAATGAGTTACTTGAGAGGAACATGTGAAGTGACGTGGAGGGACAGGTTGACGAATGAAGAAGTGAAGGAACGTTATGGGGTGGATGTGGATGTGGTTGAGAAGATCAAGAGAAATACACTGAGGTGGTTTGGACATGTGAAGAGAATGGAGAATGAAAGACTGACTAAGAGGGTGTAGGTAGGTGAGGTGAAGTGAGGGAGAGGGAGGGGTAGACCGAGGATGAGGTGGAGGGATGGAGTAGAGAGGTATATGAGGGAGGGGGGGGGTGAGTTGGGGGGAGGGTAGTCGGATGGTGGGTGACAGAGCGACTTGGAGACGTTTTGTCTGCGGCCACCCTTTGCGGGATTAGGGCGTCGGGCTATAGATAGATAGATAGATAGACTCTTCAAAAAGTTTTTAGGATAGAGGTTCAAGATGGATAGTAACGCAATATCCGGCCCGATGTCGAATATTGAGCCGATGGGGGGTACTTTGCAGTATCCCACATTTTGCTTTAACTAGCTTAGGGCTTGGCTGAACTGTGCCGGATAATTGGGAGTTTACTGCTAATAATGAGCTGTCATCAGGACTGCTTGTAGTGCAGTGTGTTGGTCATTAAAGAATTGAAGTAATTATTTGCTAAGCTAATATCCTATGGTGCCATAGATAATACAGTTTTTCTGCCGTATGCAAAGAAAAATTATATTTTGTTTTATGATAGCTTTGCAGAAATTAGGTAACATCAGCACAGTAGTACGTTGGGTAAGCAATTATTCTTTTCTCTTCATTCAAGTCATTCTGTATGCATTAGTGTATTGCGGTGGATTCAGCCACTCAGCTCTTGTAGATGATATAATTTTTTTTTTTTTTTTTTTTTCAGTTATATGTTGTATATACAGTGCTTTACACAGGATAAAATATGGAGAAGTTTTGCATGATTGAACTGTTGTTATTGAAATCACACTGACACATGAAAACTTCACTGTGTTGTCTCTGTATAAATGAATTTCATATTTTTATCTGCCTTGATGAACCACAGAGAGCACGACTGTATTTAATAATGTTGAGTATTATTTTCTTATGAAACTCTTTCACATTAATTGTAAGCACAGCTATTCACTTGGCTCAGCACACACAGCTTTAAGAGGAGCTCTGCAGGTTGTGCTTTAACCCCTTCAGTCCAGTGACATGTTATATCTTATGCTTGTCGCTGCCAAACCAATTTGCTCAGTTTTGGGGAGCCCCTTGGTTGTAATGGGGTTAGTGAATGCATTATCAAACCACCTCAGTTTCAAAAAGTCTCTCCTAAGCCAGATAATTACCTTTGTCAATAGCAAGGATAAAAAAAGAAACACATACTTGGATTGAAGGAGTTAAGTAAGGGCAGTCTTTTGCAGAAATAGCTGTAGCATTGTTAAACAAATATTTATAATGAAAATTAATACCTCCAGTCCTGAGTAGAAAGTAATTACGCCTGTCTGGATGCCCTTCCCCCACTCCTTCACAGGCCTCACTCACCCTCACCACTAACCTTTCACAGGTACCCATCCCCCCGCCCCGCCCACCTACCACTATAGGCAGTGTTTGTGGTGGCATCGCAGCTCATGTCACCCCAAACATTCCCACTGCCTACAATGACAAGGTGATTCTTTGTATCCAGTTGCTTTATTGAGAACAGTATTGTATGAGAAGTACGACTGGTCATCTGCTGTGCCAGTTAGAGTTTTTGAATATTTTGATTCTAGTAATTTGTAAAAGCTTACCTTATTTACCAGTAAGTGTTGATTCTTTTTTGCATGAAACACAAGTAATTTAAGTGTGATAATGGATGTCTTGCTATCGGTGAACAATAACTGATCACATACTAGTGTCCACAGTAAACTGCACTGTAAGCAGAACACACACTGACTGCTTATCTTCACAGCCTATTTTTAAAAGACAGAATATATTGTTGTGTATACTGTTCAGTATAGATCATCATATTGTGTGCAGTAGGACCCCTGTAGATACATCATCAGTCACATACAGACTAAACACAGCACCAAGAATCTGTTCATTGAAGAAAATAAGAACCAAGTCTAATCAAAGAAAAGACCGGAATATCATACTTCAAACAACAGGACACACCACGACACTCCCCAACACCCCATACACAAGACAGCGTACTACAAATACAAAAACTCAACACCCAGATAACAATAAAATATCAGAACAGCAAACACTAAACTGAAATAATTATCTCCAAACACTTGAGCACAAAACAAACACCAGCAAACTCTACAAAATACTAAACAGCATCACACTTTCCAACAGTAACACTACACAATCACACACTGCCATCATAACAACAGACACCATACCTTCAAACAAACAACGAGCAAACACTCTCATCAATCACTTTTCATGTCAGCCATCTAAACTTCCATCGCGACAGCTGATGTATCATCTGATGTAAGAGACAATTCTCCACAGACCCAGACTTCGCACCTTTCACTTACAACCAGACGAAGCACATCATTAGCAACCTTAAGCACTCATCTGCCTGTGGACCAGACAACATAAGCAACATTCACCTTAAACACCTTGGACCACAAGGCATACAAGCATATCAAACTACAGCTACTCACAGAACATAATACCCAACATCTTGAAGCATGGCATTATCATCACTATCCCCAAACCCAACAAAGACCCCACGTTACTTTCCTCACACTGCCCCATCACACTCCTCTGTACCCCCTCTAAAGTCACTGAACGACTGGTACTACAACTAGTTACACCTCACACCTCCCTAGCCCCATCACAACATGGCTTTAGGCCACTGCACTCAACAAACACACTTCTTACAGACCTTACACAGAGAGGTTTTGATGGCATGAATTCATCCAGGCCACCACACAGAACACTCCTAGTCACACTAGACATTAGCAAAGCCTTTGATGCCATCCCCCGCCACAACCTCACAAACAAAATATTCAACACAAACATGCATAATAATGCAAAAAGATGGCTGGCAAACTACTTAGCAGGCATATGTGCACATGTAACATTTGCTAGTCAGTCTTCGAACATCAGAAACTTCACAAATGGCATCCCCCAAGGATCTGTTTTGTCCCCTACACTCTTTAACTTATACATGCATAACATACCCACACCCCACACACCACAGATACACATAGCTTCCAATGCAGATGACATAACACTTACATGCACACATCAAAATGCAAATACAGCTGCACACATCCTCCAACCTTTTACCTCAACATACTACATGAATGGTTAACTACAAACAGACTCAAAATAGCCTCTGCCAAATCTACAGTGACCCTTCTCACAAACTGGACAGCAGAACACAAGTCACATTCCACATCTCACCGTAAACAACACTCCCCTACCATACACACACACACACCCAAAATCCATGGTGTAACATACAATACTGTATATCATTTAAACAACACATCACAGACATTGAAAATAAAATAACACCAAAACTCAGTGCCTTGAGGTCACTTGCCCATACAACATTTGGACACAACAAAGAAACCACCACCACAGTATACAAACAATATATACGTTCAGTGATGAATTATGCAAGCCCTGCTTGGGGTCCTAACCTCACTAAAACATACTACAACACTCTACAGACCATAAAGAACAAGGCCCTAAAAATATTCACAGGCTGCACAGCTTCTACACCCACAGACCACATACATCAAGAAACCAAAGTCCTCAAAGTCAAGGATCATGTAGACATGAGAGGCACCCAAATTCTCACTGTAGCCTCCACAAACCCATAACATCCACTACACTACATGGCAGCACATCCACCCACACCAAGGAACATCAAAACAACACCCAGCACATGATATCATATACAAATACTGTCATCTCTCTCCGTCGCCCACCTCAGACCAGCTTCCAGAAGCATATCCATACTCAGATCACTCGCCACTCCATTCAGTCACATAAAGACATCACTTAAAGACAACACACAGCTGCATGCACAGCCTCCTGATATCCAACCTTCTGAATCCTATCTCCCTTGTAAGGACAGGGTCCACTTGGCCAGGCTGAGATGTGGGCATCATCCAGCCCTCATACGTTACCAGAAGAGGCTGGATGACTCGGTCGCTGATGTCTGTCCAAAATGTAACACAGCACCCCATACTATTAAGCACAT
>NC_137054.1:63838700-63891973 GCF_032717465.1 Coenobita brevimanus
CTGTGTGAATGGAAACCCCAAGCATGTTCAAGGATGATGCAAGATTAAGCTGGATATTATTAAACATTAGTGGGTACTCCTGTGGATGATTTTGATGGGTTGATAGGTGTAAAAAAGCTGGAGTCTTTGTTGCATTAAAAACAACAAGATTATTTTTTCCCCAGTCAGAGATACTGCAGCCAAGTCAGACTATAAGGTGTGCCTTAGCCGCTCATCCCTTGTTTGTTGAAGTAACTGGCTGAGATGGACGTTGCGTGAAACCGAATGGAAGAAGAGTGAAGGGAGGAATCATCAGCGTACGCAGTGGATAGGATTAGATGTACAGTTTAGAAGATCATTGATGAATAAAAAGGAAGAGAGTTGGTGATTGGACAGAGCTCCTAAGGAACACCACTTAAGTTGATAGATCTAGGAGAAAGAACGTTTGCTGTCTACAACAGCAGCAATAGAACGACCAGAAGAGGAAGCTATAGATGAAGGCACAAATAGAAGGATAGAAACCATAAGAGGAGCAGTTTGGAAATTTTTCTAAAGGTTTATGCCAGACTCCTGGATCGAAAGCCTTTGAGACGTCAATTGCAATAGCAAATCTTTCGCCAAAGTCCCGAAAGGAGGATGACCAGGAGTCTGAAAGGTAGGTGAGAAGATCGCCAGTGGAGTGTCCCTGACGGAACCCATACTGACGATCAGAAAGTGAGGTTGTGATAGGAAAGATATGCTTTAAAATTTTTATGTTAAGAAGAGACTCCTGAAAACTTTTGAGACACAGGAAGTTGTGTAAAGCAATTGGACGATAGTTAGGAGGGTTGGGAATGGTCACCCTTCTTTGGGACTGGCTGAATGAGAGCATACTTCCAGCAAGAAGGGAACGGTACAAGTTGAGAGACAAAGGCGAAAGAGAGTTTACCTTAGGGCAGGGTGCTAAGCACGGAAGCACAGTTCTTGAGGACAACAGGAGTGGACTCCAGGCTCATATACACTGTTGAAGTATTGAGGCCAGTGATGGCAGAAGAAATACATCAGCTGAAGAAATTTTTAATGTCAGCCATGAGGAAGTCAGAGAGGGGAAGTGATGGAGGAACAGCACCGGAATCGTCTAAGGTGGAATTGGAGGAGAAAGTCTGAGCGAAGTGCTCTGCTTTATCAGTAGAAGAAATAGCTACAGAGCCATCAGAGTAGAAAAGAGGAGGGAAGGATGATGAGGTAAAGTTGTTAGAAAGTTTTTTGGCAAGGTGCCTGAAGGAGCGGGAAGAGTTCGAGTTGGAGAGTTGAGAGCATTTAGTACGGATGAAATTATTTTTAGCAGTGCGAAGAACAAACTTAGCACGATTCCGGGCAGAAACATAAAAAAGATGTGATTCAGGAGTGGGTTGGCTGCGGTACCTTTTATAGGCCCTCTTCTTGTTGCAGACAGCATTAGAACAAGCGTGATTAAACCAAGGCTTTCTTGCATTAGTCAAAGGATATGAGAAAGGAATGTATGCTTCCATGCCCCAGAGAATAACCTCCGTAATGCGCAAAGCACACTCAGATGGCTCCCGGCCATGGAAGCAATAATCATTCCGGGGAAAATCAAAGAAGTGCTGCCTGAGGGCCTCTCAATCTGCAGCTCCAAAGTGCCACAGACGACGTTTCTTTGGATGGTCCACAGGCCGTACTGGAGCTATTGGACAGGTTAAGGTAATAAGGTTATGATCAGAGGAGCCCACAGAGAGAAAAGATTGACATTGTAAGCAGAAAGATTAGTTGTAAGGAAGAGGTCAAGTATGTTGGAGCTATCTCCAAGGCGGACAGGGATACGGGTAGGGTGCTGTACAAGTTGCTGTAGTTCATTAAGGATAGAAAAGATGTAGGCTTGTTTACTAGGGTGGATCAGTGAAAGGAGATGAAGTAAGGATTTGAGAAGTACTAACCTACTGCATCACCACCACCACCGCCATCATTAGCATCATCATTCCCATCAAGACTAACCTAAATAACCTAATAATTAGCATCACCACCACAGCAAACTTCATTATCATCATTATACCCACAAATAATAGCTCCATTAGATCATCACCACCACTATATTACAACAACACAGGCGACACGAGAGGTAGGAGGCGAGGTGAAGTCAGGGTGGAGCGGCCTGGCACTCTACTACAGGTGTACCGGAAGTTCAAACCTACCTGTGTGTTGCCTCCTTTGATTTTATTATGACCATTTCCTATATCTTCTTCTTTTTTTTTTCTTTGTCTTTCTTTTTTCTGTTTACTATCCCATGGTTTCCTATTGTCCATTAATTAGTTCTTTCTCCTTTTCATTCTATTTTCTTTCTCTTTCATCTCCTACATGCCTCCTTCTTTCTTCTTTTTCTTGTTCTTTTCTACATTGTTATTTCTGTCCTCTTCTGATTTTATTTCTTTTCTTGCTGTGTTATTTTCGTTTTGCTGATATTCTATCCTTCCTGCCTTTTCATTCTCCTTTCTTTTTATCTCACATCACCAGCTACACAGGAAGGAGGAGGTTACATGAAGCCAGGTTATTATCAGCATTACTAACCCACAGCACCATCAGTAACACTATCACCACCACCATCATCATCATTATTAATAATAATAATCATCATCATCATCCATACTACAGTATTATAATTATCATAGAAAGTAACCACAATCGCCATCACTATAACCACCAACTTGATCATTATTCACACAGTCGTTATCAACATCATTATCCATTCACTTATTATTATCATCACATCTAACCTACATCATCACCACCACCACCACCACCATTAGCTAGCTACATTTAGGCAGCACTATACTTCGTTCAACTTAAGTTGACAAAGATTTTCGTTTCTGCAGTAAATTTCCTGTAGCTGAACAGATCAAAACTATGAGTACATCCCTGTAGCCTTTCCCTAGCTCTTCTTCGTGACTAGCATCATATTGTAAAGGTGTTTGTTGATGGTCAGCTTTCCAGCTGGACAGCTGGTATTTCCAGGCCAAGTTAAATAGGACAGAGGATAGCACATCAGTTTAGTGTTAATCCCTTGTTACAGCTTAAGCATTGAGATTGGCCAGAGGGTCATTTTAGGCCAAGTTAGAGTGGACAGACTACTGCACCATATTTACTGATAATCCCTTGTTACAACTAAACACATATGATGATATGGTGGCGGTTTTATGCCAGGTTAAAGTGGAGAGAGTATAGCACTACTAAATAATAATGATCTACTCCAGCAATGTAGATTACGATATGAGTATTTTAAGCCAAGTTAGAGTGGACAGAGTACTGCAGCATATTTAGTGATAATCTCTTGTTACAGGTCAGCATTCAGAATGGGGAGATGATAATGTTAGCCAAGTTAGAGTGGACAGAGTACTGCAGCATATTTAGTGATAATCTCTTGTTACAGGTCAGCATTCAGAATGGGGAAATGGTAATGTTAGGCCAAGGTAAAGAAGGCCTAATATCAAAGGATTATAAGCACCAGGATAGGTAGGAGGCGATGTGGCGGAAGGTAGAGCGGCCTGGCACTATCACAGCTGCATAGAGTTGCAGCCTCTGTACTTTGACCTTCCTTTATTAACTTACTTTAGCTTTGCCTTCATATCCCCCTTGTATATTTCCTTCTCCTCAGTTTATGATTTGTTTTATTCCTGTCTTCCTCTTCTTCTTTCCAGATTTCTTTCTTTCCTTCCTTCCCTTTTCTCCCTTTCTTTTTTGTCCTTTTTTTCTATATTCTTCCTTCTCATACCTTCTATCCTTTCTCTTACTTTCTCCTTTCTCTTTTTTTCATTCTTTCTGTCTTCTCTTTTTCATTCTCCTTCCGCCATTTCACTCGTCTCCTTTCTTGCTTCCCTATATCACAGCAATAAAACAACAATACAAGTAGGAGCCAATGTGAAGTAAGGTGGAGCGGCCTGAGAGTCTAACAAAAGTGTCCAGAGTTCGATCCTGCAGTTTACATGGCTCCTTTTTGGTCGTTTTTCCTATTTCCTTTTTCTCATTTCCTTTTTCCTCTTTATTCTCATTTGGTTTGTTCTTCTCTCGTTCTGGCTTCATTTATTTTTATTGCTTTATTATCGTATTTCATTTCCTTCTCCTTTTTGTCATCTACTTTCTTTTTTGCTTTGAAATTCTTCTCCGTTTCTTTATTTTCTTCACTGATTCTCCCATGTTTGTTTATCGTTGTGTTTCCCTCTTTTTCTGTTATTTCTTTCTCATATCACATCTCTTCTACTCCGTTTCATTCGTTCTTTCTTCCTCCATTCTTTCTCCACTATATTACAACATCACGACCTACAAAGGAGGAAGGATGACAGATGAAATAAAGTTATCACAGATACTAAATGACTATACTTCACCACCACCACCACCACCATCATCATCATCATCATCGTCATCATCAATACAGTTTCAGCTTCATCATTATCACCATCATCGAAACCATAATCATCACCACCACCATGGCCGTTATCAGCTCCTTAGATCTGGGCATTATATTACAGCATCACAAGCTACAGGAGAACAGGAGGCGAGATGAAGTAAGGTGCAGCGGCCTGGCACCACTACACCTGTACACAGTTAACACCTTCACCAACTTTATCTTGCTCGCCTGTACTTCCTCCTCTCTCTCCTTTATTGTTCTTTCACTTTGTTCAGTTTTTATTACGGCATTTTTTCCTTTTCCTTTTCTTTCATTCCCTTTTTCTTTTTTTATTCTTTCTTTAAATTTCTTTCTCTTTTTATATATACACTATTTTTTTCAGTGTCCACTTTATTCTTTTATTTCCCTCGCTTTCATTTTTTTTTTCTTTTTTTTGCTCACCTTTTTTTTTTTTTTTTTTTTTGGTCTGTTCCACTTCATCTTTTTTTTCTTTTTGTTTATCTTTCTTTGTCCCTTCCATTACAGCATAACAAGCAACGAGAAGGGGAAGCAGGCGGTATAAAATAAGGTTAATAGCCTGTCATCAGTACCAACCTATCACATCACCATCATTATCACCACCACCATCACCATCTCAACCATTATCAGCACTGACATCAACATCGTTACTGCTACCATCATCATCATCCATAACGTTATCATTATCAGAATAAAATCATCACTGATCGCCACCACCACCACCGTTTTCATCATCATCATTACCTATGCAGTTATCATAATAAAAATAAGTTGCACGGTATTACCATCATCATCATCATTACCCGTGCAATCATCATAATAAAACTAAGTTGCACCACTGTTACCATCATGATTACCACCATCACAATCAGCACCACAGTCATCATTATCATTATCACTTCCACCACCACAGTTGGCTACATCAAAGCACCAGTATACTACATAATGACAAGCTACAGGAGAGGCAGGTGGCGTGGTGAAGTAAGGTGGAGCGGCCTGGCACTCTACTACACCTGTACACAGTTAACACCTTTACCATTTATACTTTATTTTTCAACTTTCTCCCTCCCATTCTTTACTTCTCCTTTACTGCATATTTTATGTCCTTCTTATCATCCTTCATTCCTATGTTTTTTATTTGGTTTTTCCCTTTCTTCCTTGTTTATTTCCAAAGAAGAAGGCATACAATGAATGGATGAGAAATAGGGGCGTGGAAGTTGAGAGGCGGAAGAGAGAGTTATATGTAGAGAGAAAGAGAGAGGTGAAAAGATTAGTAAGAGAGAGTAAGAAGAGAGTGGATAAGGAATTTGAGTGTAAAGTGGAGGGACTGTAAGAAAATGTTCTGGAAAGAGGTGATAAGAGTAAGACAGGGTGGAAGTGGAAGTTAGCAGGGGAGTGAAAGATAAAAATGGTAGATTACTAGTGGAGAAGGGAGAAAAAGTGAGCAGATGGAGAGAACACTTTAAGGAATTGTTGAACGTAGAGGATGGAAGTAATGCGAGTATAAGTGGCTGGGGAATGGCTGGGAGAAGGAGGGAGGTGAGAAGACAGGAAGAAATCAGTAGGATAGAAGTTGTGGAAGCAATGAAGAAAGTTAAATCGGGGAAAGCCCCAGGAATTGATGGAGTGTGTGGTGAAATGCTGAAGCTATGGGGGAGAGATAGTAGTAGAATGGATGTGGAAGATGTGCAGATTGGCCTGGAAGGAAGGTAGGGTCCCGGAGGATTGGAAGTCAGGTATAATTATTCCCTTGTACAAAGGAAAAGGGGAAAAAGAAGTGTGTGGTAATCATAGGGGCATTTGTCTTCTTAGTATAATAGGAAAAGTGTATGGTAGGATACTTATTGACAGAGTTAGAGAAAGAACAGAGAAATTAGTTGGAGAAGAACAGGAGGCTTTAGGAAGGGAAGAGGTTGTGTAGATCAGATATTCACTCTTAGATCTTTAGTGGAAAAGTTTCTAGAGAAGGGAAAGAAGTTGTATGCGGCTTTCATGGATTTGGAGAAAGCATATGACAGGGTGGATAGACAAGGATTGTGGAAAGTGTTAAGAATATATGGAGTAGATGGAAGTTGTTGAATGCTCTGAAGAGTATGTACTATGGTGCGAAGGCTGCAGTGCGGTGGATGGTGAACTATGAATTTTTCTCTTTGAAAGTTGGGTTGAAACAGGGATGTGTCATGTCTCCATGGCTGTTCAATCTGTACATGGATGGGGTAATAAAAGAGGTACAAGGTAGGGTAGTGGATGTTGGAGTGGCCCTGGTGAGAGAGGATAGTGTTTGGAAACTCCCTGTACTGTTGTTTGCAGATGATACTGTGTTGTTGAGTGAAGACGAAGCGGAGCTGCAAGGCTTGGTGGATGAGTTTGGGAGAGTGTGTAAGAAACGGAATCTAAAGGTGAATGTAGGGAAGAGTAAAGTGATGGTCTTTGAGAGAGGTGAAGTCAGTGAATGTACAGCGAGGTTGGATGGTGAGGAATTGGAAAATGTGAGGACGTTTAAGTACTTGGGTAGTGTGATGAGTAAGGATGGAGGTTTGGAGGGTGAAGTGCTTGAAAGGGTACAGCAGGGAAGAAAGGTTGCTGGTTCTTTGAAATCAGTGATAAGAAACAGGGAAGTGAGCATGGAAGTGAAAAAGTTACTACATGACAGTATTGTGATACCAACTCTAACGTACGGAAGTGAAGCTTGGACGTTGTTGGAAGGACACATGTGAGGGCAGTGGAAATGAGTTATTTAAGAGGAGCCTGTGGAGTCACATGGAGAGACAGGCTGACGAATGAGGATATAAAGGAGCGTTGTGGTGTTGATGTGGATGTGATAGGAAGCGTTGTGAGGAACACACTGAGGTGGTTTGGCCATGTGGAGAGGATGGAGGGTGAAAGACTGACGAAGAGAGTGTATGTGAGTGAGATGGAGGGGGGAAGAGGGAGGGGGAGGCCGAGGATGAGATGGAGGGATGGGGTGGAGAGGTATATGAGAGAGGGGGGTGTGAGTTGGGAGCAGGGCAGTGAAATGGCGGGGGACAGGGCGACTTGGAGGCGATTTCTTTGTGGCCACCCCAAACGGGATTGAGGCGTCTGGCAATAGATAGATAGATAGTGTCTTCCATTGTTCTCTTCTGTCCCCTTTTCTTACCACATTTTTTTATTGATTTCAGTTGTCGCTTTTCTGCTGTATTACAACAGTAAAACGACAAGCTAACAAGTAGCCAAGGTGAAGTAAAGTGGAGCCACCTGGGACTCTAATAAAGGTGTCTGCAGTTCCACCTGACAAAGTGTTGGATCCTTTTTATTTTTCCCTCATGTCCCTTATATTCACCTGTCTTGTTCTTTATCCTTTTTAGTTCTTTCTACTTTCTCCCTTGTTTATGTCTTTGTCCTTCCTGTCTTCTTTTTTTCTCCCATTTACTTTTTTTTCTTCTATCTCTTTTCTCCCATTTGTTAGCATTTCTTTATTCTGTTTCTTTCACACCTTCTTCCTTTCCTTCATTCTCATACTGCATGGGTTCACTGTTGCCAACCCTTCGGCCTTGTTTTTACATTTTTATCTGTCTCTGTCTCTTTGTTTATCTATTTATTTATCTTTATTTGTCTATAGTTCACATTAGCATTGCCGGGTTCAGTCTGTCCAGATCAAGAGTCTCCGTTTTCTATATAATCTCTTCATCTGTTCATCCTTATCTCTGTCTGGACATGAGGCAACAGACGTTCAATCCACCGCCATGAGTTGTATCTCTTGTTTACCCGTCCCAGCCTCGGAGCGCCTTGGGGACGGGTATTGTTTTCACTCGGTTTGTCTGTTTGTCTGTTAACCACTTTATGAGAAAACTATTGGTGCAATTTTGACTAATATTACAGGGATGATGGGGTATTACCTTCTGATCACCTGATTAAATTTTGGGTCAAATTGGGCCAAGGCTCAGGCTGTAGGAAAAAAAAAAAAAAAAATCGCCATAACTCCTTCCAAATTCGTTATATCGACGTGAAACCAAAACCTAAAGGTGCATCTTTCAAATCTGCATCCTATAACATGCCTCATTACATCGGGAGTAACCCCCCAGTTAGCGGTAGGGGGGACAGTGTCAGGTGGGTCGGGCCAAAAATTTCAAATGGGCATAAAATAATCAATTTTCACCCGATTTACTCCAAATCTGAGATGTGACATCTTTGACTAGATATCCAGTTGTGTTTATACGTCAGCACTAAAATGCCTGCCGGGGACGGGTTTGCTGTGCTTTTGGCACCGCTTCTTATACTGTTTATTTCTTCCTGTATCTAACTACCAAATAAATTTACGTGTCTTTCTGTCAGTATATCTATGTATTCATCTATCAGTCTGTCTGTCTCTATCAATCTCTCTAAATATCTGTCTGTCTATCTGTCATTCTGTCTACGTGTATATACGTTATTCTACCTTAATCTATCTATCTATTTCGTTGTGTATGCCTGTCTTTCATTTTGTCTTATTCTACCTATCTATCTGTATATCTCGCTCTGTCTGCCTGTCTGTCATTCTACTATATTCTATCTATCCATCTATCTATATATCTATCAGTCTATGTTCAACAGCAGGTGTACATCAGGTGGCAGGGGTTGGTTGCACCGACATGATACACCTTCAGTACGATGATGTAATGTATATTATACTGATGGTGACAACACAGGTATTTCTTTAGGTGGCAGCCCCTAGTAGAGCAGGGGTTACTGTAGACGATACCCAACCCCCAACCCCTCCAGTTCCAAAAGTCTACCTTAAGTTGCATAAAACCGTCTGCAGAGACGAAAAATAACATGACAAATAAGGACATGAGACTGGCCACAGTCCAACGGCCTGGCTCTGCAACCCAGGCCAAGGCTGGCCACAGTCCAACGGCCTGGCTCTGCAACCCAGGCCAAGGCTGGCCACAATCCAACGGCCTGGCTCTGCAACCCAGGCCAAGACTGGCCACAGTCCAACGGCCTGGCTCCATCCAGATCCGCTCCAGCAGCTGCAACGGCATCACTACAGGAACCTTCGATCCGACACCTTGATGGGATAGTGAAACTTGGCAATACGATCCTGTAGACTTCATCTCGGCTTGCTACCACATTACTGCACATTACACTGCTTGTCTTATCAGGCAGCTGTTACTGCAGGATGGCAGGACAGGTGCCTGCTCCCACACACTTTCCTTTCTTAATAACCTCCCGCACGCCCCCCTCACACGCAATTACCCATACTTACATCCAGCACGCTACACACTATCTTCCCTATCCTTTGATATCTTTGCCCAACCAAGGCGTAGGATTTCCTGTCACTCCACTACTGGCAAACTGAACCCTGAGGGAAGGCCGTTTAGGGCCGCCACGAAGGGGGTCACTAGGTGAGTGGGGAGCCAGGGAGTGGCAGGACGGCAAACCTCTGATAGGGTTAGGTTCCCCATGAAGGGCAGTCTAGTGTAGGTGCAGGGGATCCCTCCTCACTAGGCTCTTTAGAGAGTGGAGGAGGTTAAAACCCAGCACTGAGGACCACAGGCATAGGTAGGCCTGGCCAAGAACTTTCTCCCTCTATACCGGCACAGTGAGCCACAAACCCCGTCCAATGACCGACACTTCTAAAGGAGCCATGCGGAAAATCTCCCCCCTCCACCCGAAGCAGCTGAAGAGTGGCAGTGGCAAGCCACCATCCCTCACCAATGTCTCCAGCACTTCGAAAAAGACCCAGTCCCATAAACCTATCGCTGACGACCAAGAACCCCAGAGACCTCAGAAGAAGAAAATACGAAACAGAGAGCTGATAACCCTGATGCAGCAAGTCCTCCTGCAGCCTCTGACAAAGACGACTTTTCCTGCCCTTCCCAAGACGTCATTCTTGCTCCCTCTACTAACGTCTACAGCTGGAATCGAGCCAACTCACAACCTAATCCCGAAAACCACCTTCCTCACCGAGGTCAAGCCGGTGCCACGCACGCTCCCCCAAGCACAGAGGAAGAAGATGACATCATACTCGTCACAAAGAAGAAGAAAAACAGAGGGACCAGACCCAGCAAACCATGCCCACTAATGACTCCACCTGCCCTACAGCCCCTCAGAACTCGAGAAACGAAGATGCCTCGACCAGACTACGTTGCCAACCCCATCGCCGTCCCTCACCACGAAGGGCTCCTGCAGTATCTGTGAGACCCCAGCCTCGCCCAGACATCCCCTACCCAGCCTTCCTGGTCCCAAAACAAGACGCCTTCCCGACGACCGCAAAACTGGTGATGGTTCTGGAAGAAGAACACCCCAACCTCAGGTTCTTCTCACAATGAACGAGACTACATCCTAGTGTTACACCCCCTCGACAGATCATCCCTAGAGATCCTCCAGTCCTGTCACACAACTGCGGGGAAACCCATACTCATGACCAAAATAGACCCAAACCTCACCACACGGAAAGCCATTCTCATGGGGTTCAACCGGCAGTTACCCCTAGACCCCATCCTAAAGCACCCACAAGTGGAGAATGCTGGAGCCGTGCCAGACAAACAGGGCAGCAACCCAACAGGTTCTCATCACCTTGCGAGGCACCATACCACAGACCCTCGATCTAGGCAACTGGGGCACGTATTACCTTAGACCACACTCCCCCGAACCTCTCACATGTTTCAACTGCCAGTGGTACAGCCACCACCAGTCGGAGTGCAAGCGTCCACCAATATGCGCCATCTGCAGCGGGAGACACAACACTGAACAGAGACTCAACAAATACAAGGCCAAACAACCGGTTACAACCAAATGCCCCAATTGCTGAGGACACCATCACACATGGAAGAGGCCATGCCTTGCCCGACATGAAAGAGTACGAAGGAACATCGAGGGACAGAGTGGGTGCAAGAGAGATTAAAGTCTTCTCCCGCCCCCCTGCCCAGGCACATTCGTCAGCAAAACAGCACTCCCCCCAACATCTCACGTCCCAAGGCGAATTCCCCCCTCTCCCAACAAGCCAACCTCATCCCAGTGCACCCAACCCTCTGCAGCCAAATCCAGCCACTTCCAACCGAACTCCCCAACCCACAACCACCCCTCCACCAACCCAAGCCAACTCACCCATGGAGGCCTCACCTCAAACCACTCCACCCTCACGAACCCCATCCCCACCAATGACAACAACCTCCCTCTCCACCTAAACCATAATGACAGTCATAGGCATACAGTTAGGCCAACCCCTGGACCCCACAGCGCTATACCCTGTAGCTTACAAAACAGTGGACGAGTGGATGAAAAACCCATACCCCTGTTCTGACATCAACTCTCTCCCCAGAACGAATCAACCATCCCACCGAACCTCAGTTGAACCCCAAAACCCAACTCCCCACCCCTCCTACTCAGCTCCATCCCCGAACACTCAGGAACAGAAAACCAAAGAACACAAAGGGAGAGCCAACTCCTTGGAAGACAAAAGGGGAAGCCAGGCACGCTCACGTTCACCACTGGAGACCAAAGAACCCCGATCACCAACGACTTTGAGTCCCGCCAACACGCCACTGAAAACCACAGGGATCCAAGAAACCAAAATCCCGAAACTTTTCCGCAAGCCAGACGTTCCCCCCTCCCACCAACACGACAATATAGCCCTCCCGACACCCTCAACATTGTCCAGTGGAACACACTTGGGCTCAAGAATAAACGAACACTATTAGAGGAAATTGGACATCGAGACAAAGTAGACGTTTTCCACCTCCAAGAGACCCTCATCCCAGCACATCACTCCTTCAGACTGAGAGCATTCGCCCCCTAATCCCTCCCAATGCTCGCAACGGCCCCCAGGGCTGTGCCATTCTCGTAAAATAACGTATTCTTTGCCACACCAACACGACCCCCTCCTCATTGTAGAGAAGAAACAGAAATACCTGCAGGGTGTCAGTGTCATACTCGGGACAGAAACCTGCATGCCTTTAACATCTACTGTAAGCCAGCGACAGAACTAGACCTCGCAGAGCTATTAAGAGCTGCTGTTAACCAAGCAACCCTCATTGGAGGCAATTTTGCGCATCACCCGCGGTTGGGATCCCCAACTTATATAAACCAGGCCGGTCGACACATAAATGCGCTCCTGGACGAGACTGATGAGATCACACTCCTCAACAACCCCAGCGAACCCAATCACCTACAGGGAGGACGCCTCGACTGAACATTCACCTCCACAATCATGGCCCCCCCCCCCTTGCTCAGTGGAACATAAAACCCAACCTCACATCCGATCATCAAGCCATCCTCATCTCTCTCGCCTGCGCCTCACCATCAAAACCCCCGGGACCACCCCCACGGTATAACACAAAGAAGGGAGACTAGATTCTCTTCCATTCCTTCCTCGAAAAAAATATTAATCCCACTACAGCCCTCACAACACCTTGACGAACATGAGGCACAAATTACCTCAGCCATTCAGACTGCAGCAGACATATCCATCCCGCTGACCTCCAACTGTCACCGCCATTACAAGGACCACTGGTTCTGTTGTGACAGGGTGAAAGAACTAAATCACCGTCTTAATACCGTAGAGCAAAGAGATTATACAGAGCCAACCCCACCCCTGAAGGCAGAAAATACTTTCAAGCAGTCGCCCGCCTCACCACCACGGAGAAAAACAGAAGAAAGTAAATGGTTCGAGTGGTGCCGCTCCCTAGGAGCACACACTAAGTTAGGCACACTATGGAAAAAACTCCGAGCAGTTTCGGCCTCCTCCCCCCCTGCCGGTCAGGTCCCCCACCCACACTGACCCCCAAGGACAAGCTGAAAGACTAGCAGCAACATTCGCTGCTCACACATCCCCAAGGAATCTGCCACGGACTACCAGAGCACGACAGGATGCCCTACACCAAGGATGCACCGATTATCACTGCAAAAGCTCAGCCTAACACAACAGACCATCCGTTCACCATCCATGAGCTCGAGGAATCTCTCAATGCAAGCACAGACACAGCACCAGGCCTGGACTGCATCACATACTCTGTGATATCCAACATCGGCCCCATTGCTCGAGAAGCCAACCTTAGGTTGCTGAACCACTCCTGTAACAAAGGGCGGCTCCCCACAGTATGGAAAAAGGCGGCTATCCAACCTATTCTCAAGCCCAAAGACACTAATGCCTATCGACCTACCTCTCTCTTAAGCTGCCTCAGCAAAACTGCAGAACGAATGGTCTTATGCCACCTTCAGTGGATCACGGGTGCCCCACACGACCACCTCCTTGCATACATCAGAGGGAGAGGCTCTGCAGAGTGCTTCACCACCTTCCTCACAGAGCTACGAGGAGGACGGGGACTGGCCCGATTCCTGGAGCTTGAAAAGGCCTTCGAGCTTGTTTGCCCTGAAGCCATCCTTGCCGCCCTCACTCACAAAGGAGTGAGTGGACGTCTCCTCTGCTGGCTCGAGGACTTCTTCAAGGACCAGGAGGCGCTAGTCCACTTCCAAGGGCGATCATCCTCCTTCCACAAACACTGGAACGGCACCCCACAGGGCAGCACCATCAGTCCAACCCTCTTCAGCATCCTAATGGAGAGCCTCGTGCACTTAAATCTTGGAACAGGAGTAAAACTACTCTGTTACACGAACGACCTGGCTCTCGTCATAAATAGAGGGCCTTACCACACCCAGGCACAAACAGCCCTGTCACGCCTAAATCAAGAGTTTGCTAATCTCGGCCTCAAAGTCAATACCAGGAAGACCAAAGCCCTTCCATTCGGAATGGCCACCCCCCCCACAGCGTCTATGCCTTGGTGACACACCGATTGAATTTGTAGACTCCCACATATTCCTGGGCAAATGGTTCGACACAAGGCTTACCTTTCTGAAAGAGATTGATCACATAAGAGAAAGAATAAAACTCCGCCTCTGTGCCGTATGAGCATTAGTGGGTAGGGGTAATGGAGTCTCCTACCAGGTACTACGTCTCTTCTACATCTAAGCCATTAGATCCATCATTGACTATTGTGCACCAGCTCTACCCACCATTGATGCTTCCCTCAGCGCCAAGCTCGAAGTCGTCCAAAACGAGGCACTTTCGCATCATCACAGGCTGCCCCCGATAGACCTGCCTCTGCAATCTCTGTATGGAATGCGAAGTCGAATCTCTGCAACACCGCATACTGGCAAGAACCGCTGGGCTGGCAGCCACACTGGCGTACAAAGCTTCCCCACTCTCCCCCTGTATCATATAAAGGCCTCACTCGAGAGACACCCTGACCAACTCACAAAACTGGTTCCACCGCACCATCCGAGGAATCAGAACCCTCGACATATCCCATCAGATAACCCAAGATCCAGACACAGCCAGCATCGACATACAGGATCCTGCACCATGGACACCGCTCCCCTTCAAATCTGTAGTGCCCAAAGTCACCGGCGAGGGTCACACGCCACCCAACGCCTACGTCTGGTACCCCTGGAAAGAATAGCCTCTCTCACAGTCTCATACTACACCGATGGCTCAGTGGAACAACCCAGGGCCTGAACGGCCTTTGTATCCGGCGATAGGATATACAAAGCTAGAGAGAGCAATGGAGCCTCAACCCACCAGACAGAACTGGCTGCTATCACCAAAGCTCCTGGAACATACCATAACAATTGGACAGCAAATACTATCATTATTCAGCCATCTATGTCCTCCGCCATCCAAACCGCCGAGACAACACGAAAATCATTTGTGATATACTACACACAGCCTCGTGCATTGCTAACTTAGGCAAATCAATAATTATCCACTGGGTACCCAGCCACGTCGGCATCTACGGCAATGAGCAAGCCGACAGAGCAGCAAAAACAGCCACCGCCCACCCTAGTATTGAAATCAATATCCCCATCAGCCTCTCCCAGATCAAACTTGCTATTAATAGACAGAGTACCCACCTAGTCATAGAAGAACGCCAAACCTGTGCCTCCAACGAGTCTGCTTCTGGACAGTGGTACGCAGCAGCGACTCAAAATGAACCTATCATGGCCACCAAATACACCCCTAACAGACTCCTCACACGCCTACGTCGCCTCCGACTAGGCTACAACTGCCGCAACACCACAATAAACAACAGCCCCAACGAGACCTGTAACCATTACAACAATGAATCGTCCTTCCCTCTGTTACACTACATTCTTGGTTGTCCCGCTACTTCCCGACTGAGGACAGGACACACCTACCCTAACCCAGACCCTGCCCCCAGCCGCCCCCTTAGGGACCTCCGGACCTTGACAGAGGCAGCCACCTCTGTAATACACTCAACCCCCCTGCAAACCCTTCTCGAACTGGTTGATACCGCCTGCCCACCTACATAAAAGACAAATCTCCTCTGATCGGACTAACAAAGGGCCTGGTCTCCAATAAATTTGGGGTAAACCTTAAAAAAAAAAAAAAAAAAAAAAAAAGCACTGCCTCTGCGACCCAGGCCAAGACTGGCCACAGTCCAACGGCTTGGCTCTGCAACCCAGGCCAAGATAAGGTGGTCATCTTTTTCATTCTCATCCTCATCATCATGGTCATCATCATCATCATCAATTTCCGTGTAATCATTTTCGTCAACATCAGTAATACGAAATAACCAACACAGTTACCATTACAGTCATTACCATCATCACTTAATTGTCAATAATAATTACAATCATCATCTTCATCATCATTTTTTCTTTTGTTGTTCTCCTTCCTCTGCATTATAATACATCATAACAAGGTACAAGCGAGGCAGGAGGCGAGATGAAGTAAGGTGGAGCGGCCTGGCACGCTGTGACAGGTGTACCGAGTTCAGCCCCATTCAGAGCTATTTCCGCCTTTTTCATTCTCAATTTCATTCTCTTGTTTTTTCTTTCCTTCTCATTCTTTTTTTCACACCGTTTGTTTCTTAATGTCCTTTCACACGTTCATTTTCCTTTTCCTTCTCTCTACGCTTTTTGGTCTCCTTTTTATCCAGTTTTGTTCTCCCTCTGTCAAATTCTTTCACATTATCTTTCTTATTTCTGTACTCTGTTTCTCATTTTATATCATCCATTTCCTTGTATTCATTTCTTTGTCATTGCTTCTTTCCCATCTTTCTTTTTCCCTCCATCATATTCCGTAACAAGGTACACGGGCAGCAGGAGGTGAGATGAAGTAAGGTTAACATCATCATTATCATTTTCGTCATGTTGCATAAAACTTATTGGCGTTCAATGGTATATTAAGACTACTATTGCTCTACATCCTGTCCATAGCACTTCTTCATGACTTTCATTATATTCTAGACTCGTTTGTTGCAGCTCAGCATTCAAGATGGAGAGATGGCAATGTAGTGCCACGATAAAGTGTACTGAGTATTAAAGCATTATAAACAACAAGATGGGTAGGAGGCGATATGGAGGAAGGTACAGCGGCTGACACTACCACACGTGTCCTACCTGCCATCTACGCCCACCACACCTCCTGCCACCACTTATAACTGTGGACATCTTACTGGTTCTCTTCCTTGCTTTCTGGCTTCTGTCTCTTTGTCTCATTATTGTTCTTAATTCTCCTTTTCTTTATTTCTTTTTTGCCTTCCGTTTTTTTACCTGCATTTCTATTTTCCTTTCTTTCTTTCACAATTGCTTTTTCCTATGTTTTTCCTTTTATTTTCTGTCCTCTTTACTTTTTTTCCCTTTTCGTTCTGTCTCCCTTGTCTTTCTTTCTTTCTCCATTGCTTTTTCCTGTCGTTGTCTTTTTCTTTTCTGTCCCCATCACTTTCTTCCCCCTTTCGTTCTGTCTCCCTTTTCTTTCTTTCACCAACGCTTTTTCCTGTCTTTTTCTTTTTCTTTTCTGTCCCCTTCACTTTCGTGTTTCCCTTTTTCGTTGTGTCTGCAACACACTACAGCGTCAGAAGCTACAAGAGAGCTGGGAGGCGAGGTGAAGTACGTTGCAGCGGCTGGCACTCCACTACACCTGTATCCAGTTAACACCTGGACTTATATATATAGGCGTTCACTCTTCTTTATTTCTTTCTCTTTGTCTTTCTTTTTTTCTTTCGTTATTTTTTATTTCGTGTCCCAGTTGATTAGTTCTTCCCTCTTTTGATTTTTCGTTTTCTTTTCTTTTCGTATCATTTTTATCAACATATCTTTCAGTCTCATTTCTCGTAATTTTCTTTCATCCTTTCTTCCTTTCTGTCTCATTTTATGTTCTTATCTACATTTTTTCCTACTATTTTACAGCATCACAAGCTACAAGAGAGGTAGGAAGGGAGATGAAGTAAGGTGGAGCGGCCTGGCACTCTACTACACCTGTACTGAGCTCACACCTTTACCAATTATACTTTATTTACTTCTTCCAGTTTCTGTCTTTCATTCTGCCATTTTTTCATATTTTGTATGTTTCTCATTCTCCTTTAATTTATTTTTCAGTTTTTTCCTCTTTCTCTCTACGTTCTTTGTCGTTGCGTTTTTTCATTTTCTCTCATTCATTGTCTGTTTTCCTTGTTTCCTTCTTTGTTCTTCCTCCATTTCGCTCTCACTCCAGTTCTTTATTCCCTTCTCCTGTCTGTCTTTATTGTATTACTGGAATAAAGGAACAAGAGAAGGAGGAGCCAAGGTGAAGTAAAGTGGAGTGACCTGTGACTCTTATAAGGGTGTAATTCTAACCAGTACCTCTCTCTCTCTCTCTCTCTCTCTCTCTCTCCACTATATTACAGCAATATAACAACACAACAAGCAGGTAGGAGCCAAGGTGAAGTAAGGTGGGGCGGCCTGGGACGCTAATAAAGGTGTCTGATGTTCCACCCTTAGCCACACACTGATTTCCTTTTTATTTCCATCTTTATTTCTTCTCTCTCTCTCTCTCTCTCTCTCTCTCTCTCTCTTGGTTTATGCGTATTTTTTGTTCTTTTGCTTTTCTCTTTTTTCCGTTCATTAGCTTTCCTTCATTTAATATTCTTTTCATCACACTGGTTTAATTTCTTCTTCCTGTCTCCCTTTCATTATCATTTTCTATATTAGATCTTATTTTTCTTTTTTCTTTGTATTGATTTTTTTTCCAATTATGTCGAGCTTTGTTTTCCTATTATTTCTTTTTCTTTTTCTTTCACCCAATTCTATCATTTTTTTCATCCTTTCTTTCTGCACTGTACAAGAGAGGTGGCAGGCGATAGGAAATAAGAATATCATCCCCTATTAACCTGCTTTACCAGCACTACCATTATCACTACAAGTATCATCATCATCATCATCATCATCATCACAAGTATCATCATCATCATCGTCATCATCGCTACGATCACCATCACTTTTATCGTATTCACCTTCACCGTCATTGTTATAATCATAATCATCATCATCATCATCATCTACAAACATTTAGGCAATAAATCATAGCATCGCAGCTACAAGAGGGGCAGGAGGCGAGATGAAATAAGGTGGCGCGGCCTGGCACTCTACTATAAGTGTATTGAGTTCAAACTTTTACCTTTATATCTTTTTTTCTCTCTCTCTCTCATGTCTGTCGTTCTTTTTTCTTCTATTTACGTAAAATTAATGTTGTTTCTCGTCTTTTCCATTCTGTCCGTTTCTTTTCCAATCTTTCTTCGTCTCTTTTCCTTCCTTCTCCATTTTTTTCATTTTTCTAAATGCTTGTCTTTCATCTATTTACACGTTCAGTTCTTTCATGTTTGTTGCCTTTCTTTCCTTTCTTTCTTCGCTACATGAGAGAGGTAGGAGGCAAGACGAAGTTATCATCAATATGAACGTACATCATAATCACAGTAATAATCACCGTCATCATCATCACCACCACCAGCACCACCACCACCATCATCATCATCATCATCATCATCATCATCATCACTATCACATCCTCCTCCAAACAGTTATCATTAATTAATTATATTATCTTTATTAATGTCATCCTCCTCCTCCTCCTCCAACTAGTTAGGATCAGAATCGACTTAATCATCATCATCATCATCATCACCATTATCATCATCATCATCATCACCATTATCAATATCACTATCATCATCATCATCACTATCATTATCATCCTTCAACCAGTTAGGATCAGAATCGACTTAATCATCATCATCATCATCATCATCATCATCACCATTATCAGTATCACTATCATCATCATCATCACCACTACATTATCATCCTTCAACCAGTTAGGATCAGAATCGACTTAATCGCCTTTTTTAATACCGGTATCATCATCATCATTATCACTATCATCATCATCATCATCATCACTATCATTATCATCCTTCAACCAGTTAGGATAACAATCGACTTAATCACCTTTTCTAATACCAGTATCATCATCATCATCATCATCATTATCACTATCATCATTATCATCATCATCATTATCATCCTTCAACCAGTTAGGATCAGAATCGACTTAATCACCTTCTCTAATACCAAAATCATCATCATCATCATCATCATCATCACTATCATTATCATCCTTCAACCAGTTAGGATAACAATCGACTTAATCGCCTTTTCTAATACCAGTATCATCATCATCATCATTATCAGTATCACTGTCATCATCATCACTATCATTATCATCCTTCAACCAGTTAGGATCAGAATCGACTTAATCGCCTTCTCTAATACCAGTATCTTCATTATCATCATCATCATTATCAGTATCACTATCATCATCATCATCACCATTATCTCATCATCATCCAAAAAGTTATCACTACTGAATTATATTATCTTTAATACCAACATCATCATCATCATCATCATCATCACCATGACCACCATCACTGTCATCATCTTCCTTCAACCAGTTAGGATCAGAATCGACTCAATCACCTTGACTAATACCAGTATCATCATCATCATCATCATCACCACATCATCATCATCATTATATCACTATCATCACTATCATTATCATTCACCAAACAGTTAACAAAAATCAACTTTATCATCTTCATTAACACCATAATCGTCATTAGATATATTAGGTGCCATGCAGCAGTACATCAGGGCATCACAAGGTACAAGAGTGGTAGGAGACAAGATGGAGTAAGGTGTAGCGGCCTGAGACTACCACAGGTGTACCCAGTTCAACCCTATGCCCTACCACGCACACTCTCCCTCCCTTCCTTCCTTTCTACTTCACCTTTTACTCTCTTTACCTTTCTTTATTTTCTGCATTTCTCATTTCTTTCCTTCCGCCTCCTCCCTTTTTCTCTTTCCCTTTCTTTTCTTCGTTTCTCGTGTCTTTCTTTACTATATTAGAACATCAGAAGCTATAAAAGGGGCAAGAGAGAAACGGAGTCAGGTGCAGCGGCCTGGGAATCTACTACACCTGTACTGAGTTAACATTATTACCACCTATAACGCATTTTATTTTTTACCCTTTCCTGTCCTTTATTTCACGTTTTCTTCATTTTCCCCATCATTTTCTTCTGTCTCATTCTGTCATTACTTTTTATCCCTTTCTTTGTTTTTCGTTCTTTCCATTTTCCTTTTCATTTCATTTCTTTTGTCTTTTTCCCTTATTAATGAGACAAAGTAGATAGAAAAGTGTTGTGGAAGGTTTTGCGCATGTACGGTGTAGATGGTAAGCTGCTAGGTGCCGTCAAGAGTTTTTATGGTGGTATAGTGAAGCATATGTAAGGATTAGTGGGCATCTAAGTGAATGGTTCACGATCGGTGCGGGTGTGCGACAAGGTTGTGTGATGTCCCCACGGTTGTTCAATATATATATGGATGGGGTGATGAGAGAAGTAAAAACACCTGTAATGGAGAGAGGGATGGCGTTGGTAATGAATGGTGATGGATGGAATATCTCAAATTTGTTGTTTGCTGATGATGCAGTACTACTTGCAAATACCGGACAAGAACTTGGTAAACTATACTTTTCTACCACAGGAAGGAAGGCAGGCCAGTCATTGTCGTTTGTCAAGGTGACTGACAATTTGTTCCTTTATACCCTTATGATGTTACACTTTTATGTCATGTTTTATTGGCGAATGAATAGAGGATATGTTTAATGTTATAAGAATCATGTCAGTAAGTATGTTTGGACAATATCCATTTATTTTGGGGTGGGGTGGGGGGTTAAGTGAGGGTCAGACTTCTACACACTATACAACACAGTAAAGAGTTTAATGGACTGAGAGACAAGGTTTGGAGTTACACCTGACATCAGGTTAATATGTAGCCTACCGGCGGCCCTTGTAACTTGAGGGGCGCCACTGTATATAACAATTACTTACCAAACTGGTATTATATTGGAATTACACCAACTAACAAACACTGGAACTAATATGTTCATTATTCAGTTTGTGTTTTTCAGCAATTTCTCTTTTCAACACATCTATCGCATCTGGTTAAAATCAGGTTTGGTCAGATTAGGTTAAATCAGGTTAGGTTAGTTTATTTTAACGCTGATGCAATAAAAGACTTAGGAGAATGAGACTCTCCCCTCCTCCTTATTTACTAAGTACAGTACGTACAAAAATATTTACCACAGATGTTTATTATGGCGGCCTTAGGATACTACACAGGGGATGCTGTACACACCATACACTATACACGGGATGCTGTACACACCATACACTATACACGGGATGCTGTACACACCATACACTATACACGGGATGCTGTACACACCATACACTATACACGGGATGCTGTACACACCATACACTATACACGGGATGCTGTACACACCATACACTATACACGGGATGCTTTACACACCATACACTCTGGGTAAGATAAACCACTTCTTCCATCCTTGTAGCAGTTTGTTTCTATAACTGCATACTGGCCGTAAAACTGAAGAGGCGAGAAATACCCGCAATCAGGACATTTGTAGGTATTTATCAGCTTATATTAGCATCGTAATTTAGCACCAAAGGTTACATATTGCTGAGTATTTGCTATCAAACACTTTATCACACCTAAGTCTAAGATATTACATGCTACACAAATACATTTAGTCTATATTTACCTGTACTTCCCCTGTTAAATATCGGAAACTCGTGAACCCCAGCCGATCACTTTGGTTACTTGGCGCCACCACTGGTCACAATTGATGCCATGACCACAAGCGGGAAGCATATTTCCGTTCTGTATGGGTATTCGTCTCAGCACCACAGCCAGCCACCTCAGCCAAGCAGCCCTAGTGGCATAGGTAAGGTGTGGGTATAACAAAGCAGTAATTTAGCCTGGGAAACACATTAAAGGATATTTTCGAGAAAAACCTATGGTTAGTTTTGAAACGACGGGGCGAGCGTTGTTCCTGGCTAAGGGAACTTCCTGGTGATGAGATGATTTTTTTTTTTTTTTTTTTTTTTTTTTTTTTTTTAAATGTGTCCGACTCTGAGCAAAGGCTTCAGGTCCTATATCTCGGGGGAAGTAGTCTATCCCAAGGCCCGGTAGTCCTCCTACACCTCCACATGTCACCACTTCGGGGCTAACACCCACCGTCCATATTGAATACATGCTAGGGCTGTCTCATACAGGACTGATGTATTCGTATTAGCGGGGGTACTTTTATGACATGTCGGCGGGTCATCTGGTAGATTAGGAAAGTCTGCTTTTATGACATTCAAATTCTTAACCTGTTCCCTGCCCCAGCCGGGATTCGAACCTGGGTCCATCAGGACAGCAGGCCGCCTCTCTACCGATTCAGCCACCGCCTCCCCCAGGATTACCCATAGGAACGGAAATATGCAAGCGGGAAAGGTATAGAGTCCCACTTAACAGAAAAGGAGGCAAGGAATTTAAGCCTAGAAGGTAGAATTCTATTCCCATGTACGAAAAAAAAAAAAAAAAAGCTATTTTAATTTTAAAGGGTTAACTAAACTATTATATTCACATTTATAGAAGAAAAAGAGCTTAGAATTACAAGATCAGTAATGAGCTTATAATTTTCAGTGGCCGTCAGTTGGGTGTAATTCGGAAAGTTAACCCCAGACTAAACCTAAAAGTGGTAGGCCTTTGGCTGGATTGTACTGCCTTACTACAGTACTGCACAATCCATCACCCCTGGGGGTTCGCGTAAGGAATTATCATCAATCTGAGGGTTTTGTTTAGCCAGGGATGGGCCTCTTCCTCAGTCTCCAATTCCTTACAACCCAATTCCTTGGCCAAGAACTTCAAGCAAGAAAAGCAACAGCAAAAAATACTGCAAAACATACGATAAAATGAAGAGTTATTTCTTGTCAAAAACTAAGGTAAGACAGAAAACAATTCAAATCAAAACCAACCGCTCAGGGATAGTGATCATAAAAGAGGTGGTCATTTTTGCCATAGGTAACGGTCAGGAATGGGTTACCTGTTACCACTACCGGTTCTACTTGCCTTAATAATAATAATATACGTTAGGATGAATTAATAATAATCATAATGATAATAATATACGTTTGGATATATTAATAATAATAATACACGTTTGGATGTATTACTAATAATAATATACGTTTGGATGTATTAACAATAACACTAGACGTTTCGATATATTAATAATAATAAACATAATAATAATAATAATAATAATAATAATGATAATAAACATTTGGATGTATTAATAATAATAATAACCGTTTGGAAGAATTAATAATAATAATAATATACGTTTGGATGTATTAATAATAATAATAATATACGTTTGGATGTATTAATAATAATAATATACGTTTCGATGTATTAATCCTGATAATAATAATAAGATACGTTTGGATGTATTATTAATATTAGTAATATACATTTGGATGTATTAATAATATTAATATGCGTTTGGATGTGTTAATAATAATAATATACGTTTAGATGTATTAATAATGATAATAAGATATGTTTGGATGTATTAATAATAATAATAATATACGTTTGGATGTATTAATAATAATAATAATATACGTTTGGATGTATTAATAATAATAACAATAATATACGTTTCGATGTATTAATAATAATATACGTTTGGAAGTATTAATTATACGGTAATAATATACGTTTAAATGTATTAATAATAATATACGTTTGGATGTATTAAAAATAATAATAATATACGTTTGGATGTATTAATAATAATAATAATATACGTTTCGATGTATTAATAATAATAATATGAGTTTGGATGTATTAATAATAATAATGATATACGTTTGGATGTATTAAAAATAATAATAATAATATACGTTTGGATGTATTAATAATAATAATAATATACGTTTGGATGTATTAATAATAATAATATACGTTTGGATGTATTAATAATAATAATATACGTTTGGATGGATTAATAATAATAATATACGTTTGGATGGATTAATAATAATAATATACGTTTGGATGTATTAATAATAATAATAATAATATACGTTTGGATGGATTAATAATAATAATAATATACGTTTGGATGTATTAATAATAATAATATACGTTTGGATGTATTAATAATAATAATATACGTTTGGATGTATTAATAATAATAATATACGTTTGGATGTAATAATAATAATAATATAAGTTTGGATGTATTAATAATAATAATATACGTTTGGATGTATTAATAATAATAATAATATACGTTTGGATGTATTAATAATAATAATAACATACGTTTGGATGTATTAATAATAATAATAATATACATTTCGATGTATTAATAATAATAATGATATACGTTTGGATGTATTAATAATAATAATAATATACGTTTGGATGAATTAATAATAATAATATACGTTTCGATGTATTAATAATAATAATAATATACGTTTGGATGTATTAATAATAATAATATACGTTTGGATGCATTAATAATAATAATAATATACGTTTCGATGTATTAATAATAATAATATACGTTTCGATGTATTAATAATAATAATAATAATATACGTTTGCATGTATTAATAATAATAATATACGTTTGGATGTATTAATAATAATAATAATATACGTTTCGATGTATTAATAATAATAATATACGTTTGGATGTATTAATAATAATAATATATGTTTGGATGTATTAATAACAATAATAATATACGTTTCGATGTATTAATAATAATAATAATAATAATATACGTTTGGATGTATTAATAATAATAATATACGTTTGGATGTATTAATAATAATAATATACGTCTGGATGTATTAATAATAATAATAATATACGTTTCAATGTATTAATAATAATAATAATAATAATAATAATAGTACACGTTTGGATGTATTAATAATAATAATATACGTTTGGATGTATTAATAATAATAATATACGTTTGGATGTATTAATAATAATAATATACGTTTGGATGTATTAATAATAATAATATACGTTTGGATGTATTAATAATAATAATATACGTTTGGATGTATTAATAATAATAATAATAATAATATACGTTTGGATGTATTAATAATAATAATATACGTTTGGATGTATTAATAATAATAATATACGTTTGGATGTATTAATAATAATAATATACGTTTGGATGTATTAATAATAATAATATACGTTTGGATGTATTAATAATAATAATATACGTTTGGATGTATTAATAATAATAATAATAATAATATACGTTTGGATGTATTAATAATAATAATAATAATAATATACGTTTGGATGTATTAATAATAATAATAATAATAATAATAATAATATACGTTTGGATGTATTAATAATAATAATATACGTTTGGATGTATTAATAATAATAATAATATACGTTTCGATGTATTAATAATAATAATATACGTTTGGATGTATTAATAAGAATAAGAATATACATTTGGATTTATTAATAATAATAATAATATACGTTTGGATGTATTAATAATAATAATATACGTTTGGATGTATTAATAATCATAATATACGTTTGGATGTATCAATAATAATAATATGTTTGGTAGTGTTAATAATAATAATAATAATATACGTTTGGTAGTGTTAATAATAATAATCAGTTGGTATATAATTGATAATAATAAACGTTTAGAATAAATAATAATAATATACGTTTGGACATATGAATAACAGAAATAATAAACGTTTGGTGGTATTAATAATAACTGTTTCGGTGCATTAAGAATAATAAAATTTTGGTGTGATTATTAATAATAATAAACGTTTGGCAATATTAGTAATAGGCGTTTGGTATAATTTATAAAATGTACGTTTCGACGTATTAATAATGGCAGTAATAAACGTTTGGTATTATTAATAATAACAATAACCGTTTGGATGTATTAATAATAGTTTGCTGTAATTAATATTATTAATAATATATAACAATAATCGTTTGGATGTATTAATAATAGTTTGCTATAATTAACAATATTAATCGTTTGGTATAATCAATAATATTAAACGTTTGGATAAACATTAATAGTAAACATTTGGGAGGATTAATAATAATAATGAACATCTGGCAGTATTAATAATAATGAACGTTTGGTTGTATTAATAGTAAATGTTTGATTTCATTAATACAATAAACGTTTTGACGCATTAATGATAATAAACGTTTATTATAATGACAATGATAAACGTTTGAATGTATTAATATTAATAATAATAATAATAATAATAATAATAACAATAATAATAATAATAATAAACGCGTGGGCAGTGCGGGCCTACTACTGCTACTAACTGGCCTCACATGGCAGCAGGCGGCGTTGTGGGGGCAGGAGGGAGGGCAGCGGCAGGAGGTGACGGAAGGCTGAACGGTGTTGGTGATGGCGGCCACCTTGGCTTCTTGCTGGCTTGGCTTCTTGCTGGCTTGGTCGTCTACGCTGATTTAGTACTGTTTGGTTCCCTGCTGTACACTAGCCGCCATCTTGTTCTTTTGTGTTGTTTTGCTGCTGGTTTTGTGCTGCTTCTTGGTGGTGGTGTGTTGTGTGGTGGTGTGTTGTGTGGTGGTGGTGGTGGTGTGTTGTGTGGTGGTGTGTTGTGTGGTGGTGTGTTAGTGGTGGTGGTGTGTTGTGTGGTGGTGTGTTAGTGGTGGTGGTGTGTTGTGTGGTGGTCGTGGTGGTGTGTTAGTGGTGGTGTGTTGTGTGGTGGTGTGTTGTGTGGTGGTGGTGTTTGTGGTGGTGGTGTGTTGTGTGGTGGTGTGTTGTGTGGTGGTGGTGGTGGTGTGTTGTGTGGTGGTGTGTTGTGTGGTGGTGGTGGTGGTGTGTTGTGTGGTGGTGTGTTGTGTGGTGGTGGTGTTTGTGGTGGTGGTGTGTTGTGTGGTGGTGTGTTGTGTGGTGGTGGTGGTGGTGTGTTGTGTGGTGGTGTGTTGTGTGGTGGTGTGTTAGTGGTGGTGGTGTGTTGTGTGGTGGTGTGTTAATGGTGGTGGTGTTTGTGGTGGTGGTGGTGTGTTGTGTGGTGGTCGTGGTGGTGTGTTAGTGGTGGTGGTGGTGGTGTGTTGTGTGGTGGTGTGTTAATGGTGGTGGTGTTTGTGGTGTTGGTGGTGTTTTGGAGGGCGGGGTCTGCTGCCTCGGCCTGCTGAAACCTGCTGGGCCACGCCGTGCAGTTTTATGGCTGCTGCTCGTTGTCGAGGTCGTGGATTATTTTTTTTCCCTTCACGTAACTCTTCGTCGGTTTCATCAGCATCTTTTCCTTCTTCGACCCCCTGTTTCCCTTGTCGCCCTTGGGGTTCTCCTCTGTGACTTTCTCAGGCGCAAGGAAGGAAGGACTAATGAGGAACTAGCATCAAGCCTTAATAAGGGTATATGGCACTAAGGCTGGTGGTGGAGCCACCAGCGGGTGTGCTGGACATGGGTCTTGGTTACTGTGGCGTAGGTGGACGCACTGGTCGTCCTCGTAGTCGCCTTGATGGTTGTTGGAGTAGACGATGGTGGTGGAAGGATGGCGGTTGGTTACAGCTGCCGTCAGTGCCTGTCTCCTGGTGGTGCAGGAAGTACTGACAGCAGAGTGGCACGCACTGCACATACCACACGTCAAAAGTCCACCTCAAACCACATGCAAATGTCCCACACCAGCACATCTTGTGCACGTGGTGGTGTTGTGGGGGCACCACGTGACGCTGTGTTGCTGCCACTGCTGTCTTCCTATGGCATTTGGCGGGTAATAATGGTAGTCACTATTGATGCTGCTGGTGGTGACAGCTTCAGCACGTGGTTGGCAGTCAGCCATATCGGCGGGTAATAATGGGAGTCACTATTGATGCTGGTGGTGACAGCTTCAGCACGTGGTTGGCAGTCAGCCATATTGGCGGGTAATAATGGTAGTCACTATTGATGCTGCTGGTGGTGACAGCTTCAGCACGTGGTTGGCAGTCAGTCATATTGGCGGGTAATAATGGTAGTCACTATTGATGCTGGTGGTGACAGCTTCAGCACGTGGTTGGCAGTCAGCCATATTGGCGGGTAATAATGGTAGTCACTATTGATGCTGCTGGTGGTGACAGCTTCAGCACGTGGTTGGCAGTCAGTCATATTGGCGGGTAATAATGGTAGTCACTATTGATGCTGGTGGTGGTGACAGCTTCAGCACGTGGTTGGCAGGCTATTGCCTTAAGTTTTTGTGTCCTGCCTCTCTTTCATTGCACTAAGCTCCGGCCTGGAAAGAGGACCCCGCTACACGTTAGGTGCTTTAGGACCGAGGAGTCGGGCCTTTTTCACCTAGCATTACAATTATCATCACCTCCACCATCACAGTTGGTTACATTCATCACAAGCTACAAGAGAGGCAGGGCCGCAGGAGGCGACATAAAGTGAAGTGTAGCGGCCTGGCACTGAGCACCTGTACACAGATAACACTTGGCTCACGTGCGTCCTTTTCTTTTCTTAATTTTTTTCTTCCTTTCTTTTTCGTTAATCGTTCTTTAGTCGCATAGGCGCTGCCAGCAGTACGATAACTGCCAACTTAGCACGGATGACAGGAACATGGCATGCCTAACGATGATTTCCCGGTGAAAAGAACTGTAGATATCAGTGATCTAGTCACTTACAAACCTCTCTTGGTTTAGCGTGCGTAATTCACTAAATTTAATATTTAAAAATCGGTGCTACGATAGGTTATGGAAGTAGTCGAAGTTTTGTTATATTTACTCAAAAAAAAAAAAAAAAAAAAAAAAAAAAAGCTGGCGGGCACAAAAGGCATCTGCGGCGACCAATCAGCTTGCAGCAGAGAAACCAATGAGAGTGAGTCTTTTGGGTCACGTGACACAAACGTCAGCTGCGTCACACTTCCGTGAGCAGCAACGCCTCCTGATTCGTCCTGAAGTCTGATTTGAAATTAGTTTTAAGTTAGCTGGTGGGTGTGGTGGATGTAGCAGTATTGGGCGTTGTTCATTAATATTTTCTTTTTTTCCCAAGAAGATGCATCTGTTGATATTCTATGAGATCAAGGAGTGTTATCAAGAGCAGTTGACTGTCCTAACTGTAAACTACCGTGTAATTACAGAAAAGACTGTGCAACTCTGAGCATAGGCTTTACAAGCTGTTCCTAAGGCCCAGTATTCCTCCCACATACCATACACCTCCACTTGTCACCACTTCGGCGCTAACACCCACCGTCCATCTTGAATACAAGCTAGGGCTGTCACATACAGGACTGGTATATTGGAAATAAGAAGGTACGATTGCAGCATTTTGAAGGTTAGGGTTGAACAAGATATGGTTAATGTTGGGGGGTCTGGGGGGTGAGGCCCCCCGTTAGAATGTTTTTTTTTTTTTTTTTTTTTTTTGTCTGGTATAACGGCCATGCCACGTTGAGTACACCGCTTCCCGTTCGATCAGCGAAGTTAAGCAACGTTGGGTCTGGTTAGTACTTGGATGGGTGACCGCCTGGGAACACCAGATGCTGTTGGCATCCCTACGTCAAGTGGGGTTGGTGGAGGATTAGTGCCCCTCCCTGTAAAACAATTAACTCTAAGCCCTTGGCCACCCTGTCTGGGATACATGGCGTCTGGCAATGAATGAATGAATGATGTTTATTGTGACGATCTACTGCCTTTATTTTTATCGCAAAACAAGTAATACAGATGTGGTGGACAGGACTATCTATAGGTGCTGTTGTGGTGCTGGACAGGACTATCTATAGGTGCTGTTGTGGTGCTGGACAGGACTATCTATAGGTGCTGTTGTAGTGCTGGACAGGACTGTCTATAGGTGCTGTTGTGGTGCTGGACAAGACTATCTATAGGTGCTGTTGTGGTGCTGGACAGGACTATCTATAGGTGCTGTTGTAGTGCTGGACAGGACTGTCTACAGGTGCTGTTGTGGTGCTGGACAAGACTATCTATAGGTGCTGTTGTGCTGTTGGACAGGACTATCTATAGGTGCTGTTGTGGTGCTGGACAGGAAGGTCACCCTCACGTGGTGGCTCCGCTGTTCTGTTATGCTAATGTTCCTCATCTTCCCTATCCCCGGGAAGGATGATGGAGCCACTCGAATTCCCGTGCACCAACCAGTGCACAATTATCTTGGCTGTAAGGACTTGTGTGCACCAAAGACACCACGGTGCACAGCCAGGCACACACCACGGTGCACTTCCAGCCACACACCACGGTGACAGCAAGGCACACACCACTGTGTACAGCCAGGCACACACCACGGTGCACAGCCAGGCACACACCACGGTGCACAGCCAGGCACACACCACTGTGCACAGCCAGGCACACACCACGGTGCACAGCCAGCCACACACCACTGTGCACAGCCAGGCACACACCACGGTGCACAGCCAGGCACACACCACTGTGCACAGCCAGGCACACACCACGGTGCACAGCCAGCCACACACCACTGTGCACAGCCAGCCACACACCACCGACAAGAGTAAATATAAGAAACTAAGCACTAGCATACTTGCACAAACACCCACCGTCAGAGAACAATGTGATCAAAACAAAGTAAAAGCTTCTTTGTAATCAACTTGTGGTATCAGAGAACATCGAGAAGAGTATAATGTCAAGAAAATATGAAGTTCTTTAAAAAACACTACCAGACAATGGTTAGTAGTGGCTGTCTTGGCTGGATTCATTTGGAAGGTAACCCCAGTGGACTGTGCTAAAGTTGCCCTTACCCCGCAGCCAACCATCCTCCTCTCAGGGGACAGGGAGCGAGTGGAGGGGCGTTTGTCTAACTGGGCAAAGGAGCCGATCCATTTTATGGATGCCACCACGTGAAGGCGTCCCTCCAGCAACCAATGAACAGTAAAATCCAATCAGTGCAGTGTAAACAAAATATTAATTCCTTCAAAACATCACGCCATTGTGCAGTAAAATGCAAAGAAAAAACTCCTTACAAAATAACAAAATAACAACAAAGGTGAGTAAAAAGATCGTTCAGTCAACCAGTGAACAGTAAAATCCAATCAGTGCAGTGTAAACAAAATGTTAATTCCTTCAGAACATCACGCCATTGTGCAGTAAAATGCAAAGAAAAAACTCCTTACAAAATAACAACAAGAGTGAGTAAAAAGATCGTTCAGTCAACTAGTGAACAGTAAAATCCAATCAGTGCAGTGTAAATATTTAATTCCTTCAAAACATCACGCCATTGTGCAGTAAAATGCAAAGAAAAAAACTCCTTACAAAATAAAATAAGAACAACAGCAAGTAAAAAGATCGTTCAGTCAACCAGTGAACAGTAAAATCCAAGCAGTGCAGTGGAAACAAAATATTAATTCCTTCAAAAAAGGCCATTGTGCAGTTAGATTCAAGGAAAACAACTCCTTACAAAATAAATAAGAACAAAAGTGAGTAAAAAGATCGTTCAGTTAGAAGTTGTGAATACTTACAATTCAAGCCCAATGTATCAGGAGCGTAGGGGCCCGGGGCTAGGCTCTCACTCTTGGTTGTAAACATTGATTAAAGCATTCATGTAATGACGGCCCCTAACCCTGGTGCAGCACCAGTGTAACACTAGATAATCTCCAAATGTGAGGCGATCAAGTAGCTTTTTGTGTACGTTTGCGGGCAGGCCAGCCCTGATATATCCTAGCCGAGTTGACTCTAACGGTAATACCGCCACTAGCCATATCACCGTTCCTACATTCAAAATGAGGGACATCAAAGTTAGAAGAGTGAAAAAGATTGCGGCCTTTTCATATATAGGCGTGGCCATGTTGTAACAGCCGTAGACCACCGTCGTAAGACCCAAGATGTGGTCATCTTGATCTATTTTACACCTGACAAATGGAGGAAATGCTTTCGTTATTTCATCATTTAAATTATCCAAGTCTCGCTCGTAGATATTTGGAATAATTTTAAACAGTGTTCGTGAGGAAATAGCATACAAGAAAACCAACTCAGTAATCCCCAAGATTACTGCAATAATATGAAGAATAATACTGCTAAAGTAACCGGTGAAATTTCCCAAATTATCTTGTAAACTATTGCCTATCTGTGCTTCTCGAGTGTTCTCTGATCCATATGTATTTTTCAAATATTTCTTTTTCAACCTGGAATCCACCCCCCAAATTACCTCTGGGACAAGGAGGATGAACAAAAAACACAGTGAAATAAGAATGTAAAAATCAAAATAACGGTACACAACGGAAATCACATCGTCGTCGTCCTCGAAACCAGACGAATATTGGTTAATTCTGCAAACATATTTTAAATGTTCGCTAATTGGTTTTCCTTTTGACAGATCTACACAGTGTAAATCACTGATAATACTGAAGTAAATTTTGATACACATTATAACCACGAATTTTGACACTAAGGATATACAAGTAAAATAATAACCAAGCGATCCCACGGGGGACACAGGGTCCGATAGTCTTGCTAGAAAACTTTCCATTTTTAGTGGATTACTGATCAACGAACTTGTTTCACTGATCGCTGGGACTAAACTGAGTCAGCAGGTGGGAAGCCTCCCTTTATATACATTAGTTATTTTCACCAACCGGTGATGTATTGATATCACTTCAACCTGTGAATTGATAGTTATTCTCACTGGTTGGTATTGGACCACTGCCGCTAAGTTATTTACACCAACAATAAACATTTCACTCAGCCGTTTGGAATTATTTGACAGGCAGGATTTTCTTTGAATTTCGTTACTCCATATTTCATTAAAACTGACAGTTCGGTGTGTGAAGTATTTCAAATAAAACTATCAAAGACTTTAAGCATTTTTCTTGCCTTGTTTACAAGTTAATGCTTTGGGGTAAACATACGTTTTACTTGAGGCAGCAGAAGCACCTTACCAAATCAGTTCTTCCGCCTGATAGTAGTCTTCACTATTTTCCTGGCCATTTCAGGTGTGGTAAATTAGCGTTTCACGTTAAATTTTTCTCCCTATTGTTTTTAGCCATGTTCCTTCCGCTGTATAAACTGTTTCTCGAGTGTAATGGCGAACGCTTACAACATACCGTACAGAAATCCAGCAAAATTTGTTGTTGGCGGCCGGGTCACCTGTTATTATATCTTCCTAATTTACGTTTTAATGTAAACTACCCAAACTAAACTTAACCCAGCCTTACCAAGCAATTTAACCAAACCTTACTTAACCAGTATTATAGACATTTTTAGTTAATCCGCCATTACGCCCGTGAAATAAAACGTAAGAAACAGAAACAAAGTCAGCATTATAAACATTTACGTCCCCCAAAATTGTTAGAATAAAAATGTAGTAAATACAAAAGTTGATTAAATTTGGTAGGTGGCGGCGCTAACCATCCACCCACTCGATGTATATAGTGCTGCTTTCAGGCGCCTGCCCTTTCTTCCGTTACATCTTTCCTTCCTCTTCTTTCTTACCTTCATTCCACTTCCTTCTGACTACGGGTCAGAAGCCAAAATGGTTGGTCAAATTTTACACGTTGCCCTCATCCGATTTTCGACTTTTCATTAACATTTTCTAGTAGAATTGGTCATTCTAAGAATCTTTTCTTCTATGGCATTTCTCTCGCAAATTGATAATACACGAGTTACACGCGACTTCCGCCAATCAATCACAGATAGGTGGTATTATTTCGTACTTACACCCAACTCACTGACAACAAAAGTGGCTAACTCACCTTATACTTTACGCAATTCTAAGCATTTTTTCTTCTATGACACTTCCGTCTTAAATCAACCGTTGATGAGTTATGCAATTTATTACACATTATTTTCTATGGGAGAGATTTTCCCTGCCGTGGTGGGACAATTGTGTGTGTTCGTTGGTGCGTGTTATGTGTGTGTGTGGATAAAGCGCATGCGTGGCACAGGAATCAGCTAATCACAAAGTAGAATTTCAAATGCCCCATGCTAGGGCTCGCAAGATTTGAAAGTCAGTTCGTCTCCAACCATAGACTGGGAAGCCTGCTAAATTTATTACTTCACTGCTATTTCACAGTTCTACCAGCAAGAAGATAAAACTGTTGCCTTTGTGTGATCGCATGGTGTTTTACCTTCAACAGGAACAAAGTACCCAAATCAAGGCCAAAGTCTCATTTTACGTGAGGATCAGAAAGTGTTGCACTGCCGCCCGTCACCAGTTGCCATTACAGCTACAGACGACTCTTCAGATGCAGACGAGGAACTGTAAACTGCTAGGTAAAGGCATTATTTCTTATTTACACCCGGTTAGGTTAGGTTAGATGAGGTTTGGTTAATGTCATGGGGGGTCTGAGGGGCGAAGCCTCCCAGTTAGGAAGCACGGCCAGGGTTGGGGGGTCTGGGGGACGAAGCCCCCCAGTTAGGAAACACGAACTCCCTAAGAAGCTTCAGATTATTTTCTTCCGAAGGATTTTAGTGTTTTTCGTTTGATTTTCATAACAGTTCCAGTAGGAAATCACTCGCTTTTGCGTTCCCCCCCCCCCCACCAACACCCCCGGTTTCCCACAGGTCCCCCAGTATTCTTGGGGGGAGGGGGAAGAACCGCAAAAAAATACGTTTCACGTGATAATAGGCGTCCAACCTGAGTGTTTTCTGTTGTTTTTGGTGTGATTTTTGTTTCATTTGGACCGGTCCTTTCCACCGGAAGTCGCTAGTGGCGTTCAACAAAAACTAGCGACTTGCGATAGAAACGAAGGTCAAAATCGATCGAATCACACCAAAAACAACAGGAAACACTCAGGTTGGATGAAAAATTCGGATAAGGGCAACGTGTAAAAATTGACCAAATGGTTTCCTGGACGCCAGGAAACCAGTTACTACGCTGGGTGGCAACCATAGAACCAAATTATGGTGACTGGTGGTTTAGTGGGTAATTACAGCGCTTGCCAGCCAAGGGGTGGTTGGGGTTTATTGTTTATGTAATGCCACTCAGGGATAAGAGAGGCTGGTCACTCATCTTAAATGGCAGGACCAACCTACCTAGCCCCGGGCTCCTACGCTTCTCATGGGGCAACACTGGGTTAGATGATGAATAAATCATCTGCGTAGGTTTGAGTAACATATCTCTGCTCAGAAAGATGGCAGCTGTATGTGAGATTTAAATTGTAAATTTGATTTATTGTTAATATTATTATTTAGTATTATTTTAGTAGTATAGTAGTAGCCTAGTAGTAGCAGTAAGAGTTGTAGTTGTAATAATAGTAATAGTAGCAGCTGCAGTACTAGTAGCAGTAGTTGTAAGGATATTAGTAATAACAAGTTTCAATAACAGTAATAAGAAATCTCTCTCTCTCTCTCTCTCTCTCTCTCGTAAATACACAGATAGATGAATTGATAGAGAGCCTGTACAAGCATTGAATGGTTCATTTTTATTTTCTTATGTAATAATACACTTGCCAGAGAGAGGATTGTTGGATGGATTTGTGAATGGGTTGATGCCTGGTGGATGGATGGAGAGACATTAACGATTGATGGATAGATGTGATAGATGGATGGATAGATAGAAGAATGGATAGATAGATAAAAGGATGGATGGACTATAGGGTCTCTAGGATGTCCCAGCTCACACATCCCCAAGTGGCATTATGTGACCTGTGGCAGGATATTAAGCCTGGATATCCTGCTAGTCACGAAGAAATACAATTGAAAGGATGTAGAGCCATCATATTGTCTTCTGTCACTGAGGTGCGAGACAGGGACTAAGGATGACCAAAATCTCAGCCAAGATAAAATTTTAAAAATATATAGATGAGTTTATTCTGTAGATTCTTGTTTTAAGTTTTATCAGAGAAAATAGAAGTTTAAATGGCGCAGCGTGCACTTAGGTAATTTTATTCGAGTTATATCTTCTGCAGTTATTCAAATAATTTACCAGTAAGGAAGGCTAAATATTGAGTCTAATGTAATCCCTTTTTTACATAAATTAATTTCTTGGTAATTGAAAAACTCATACTGGTATATCCTTAAAATCAAGTAGAAAATGTTTGTTTACGCTTCGAGTTATTCATACGTTAAAATGGCGACCAAACCAAGAAATCCTTTCTGTGACATTTCTTCTATATATATATACAGTATTCTGGCGTTTTGAGTGTCATCTGTTGGAATTTTGAGTACGTATACGGTCGTGGTTTTATTGGAAGTGTTAAACTGAGGAAATACACACTATAAGGTAAAAAGCTGAGCGATTACCGGGTATGATATTTTTCTTGATTGTCATGGGGCGGTATTTCTTCCTTATTTATGCTGGACTCGTAATCGGGGGATTGCGAGTTCTAGCCTCGCCCGGGCTGCCGTGCTGGGAGTGGTAGCTCGCTCCTGTAACCGTAGCGGGGCTATATAGTCCAATACAGGGCTTGGCTCGGGGGAACTCCATTTCTCCCATTTTTTTCTTATTTATGTATTTGTGATATCTTTGAACGGGAACCATAACCCCATTTAGCTCAGCTGATGGCCAAACATAGTTAGATTCTTGGAAGTTTGACTAGAAACCATGGAGACTCATTCCTACCTTTTAAATATTAGCCTCAGCTCAGTTGATGGCCAAGCATAGATAGATTCTAGGATGTTTGACTAGCAACCAAGGAGACTCATTCCTTGTAAATAGTAGTCTTGTAGCTCAGTTGATGGCCAGGCATAGTTAGATTTTAGGACAAATTTAACTAGTAACCAAGGAGACTCATTCCTACCTTATAACTACCGGTATTAGTCTTGTAACTCAGTTTGATAGCCAAGCATAGTAGATTTTAGGATAAATTTGACTAGTAACCAGTGAGACTCATTCCTACCTTATATAATTAGTCTTATAGCTCAGATGATGGCCAGGCATAGTTAGATTTTAGGATGTTTGACTAGTAACCAAGGAGACTCATTTTTACCTTAAGACTCGTCAGATAAAAGCTTGTACTGTATATGATTATTGTGGTTTTAGACTAGGTTAGGTACGATTTATTGTAATATATTTTTACTTGGAGTATAAATCATGGTTTTCCAGAATGTATATTGACTTAGGCATTTTTTTTTTTTTTTTTTAATCGAGTTATGCTGTTTTCGGGGTTTTTATTTAACCTTTTTAGTTAATCAGGCATTATTTTTAAGATCGTTGTTTTCTAGAATGTATTTGGAGTTGATTTTTTTTTCTCTCTGACTTGCATAAAATCAGCTCAAAAAGGCACAAATCTGGGCCAAGCTAAGGTGAAAGGAGTAGAGTATATACTGAATGTAAGGTTCAGTATGTCTGTCTGTCTGTCTGTCTATCCATAGCCAGATGCCTTAATCCCGTTAGGGGTGGCCACAAACAAATCACTTCCATGTCACCCTGTCCCCTGCCATTTTGCTGCCCTCCCCCCAACTTACACCCCCCTCTCTCATATACAGTACCTATAATGTGAGGCAGTAAAACAAAGCAAATTGCGCTTTTAAGTTCCACGACATTAATATTTAAAGTAAAACCTTGATTTAACGTTCCACACTTGGTGTAGTGCTGCCTACTTCCATCACCTTCATCATTCTTTGTCTGTCTGTCCTCCTTTCTTACTATTTCTCATCAACTCACTTGATGTAGTGCCGATTACTTCCTTCACCTTTATCATTCTTTTCCTGTCTCCTCTCTTCCTATTTCTCACCATCATCCACTCACTTGGTGTAGTGCTGCCTACTTCTTCCTTCACCTTTATTATTCATTTTTTGTGTCTGTCCTCACTTCCTATTTCTTACTAGCATCCACTCACATGATGTAGTGCTGCCTACTTATTTCACCTGTATCATTCTTTTCTGTGTCTGTATCATTCTTTTCTGTGTCTGTCCTCCTTTCTGACTATTTCTCATTATCATCAACTCACTTGATGTAGTGCCGATTACTTCCTTCACCTTTATCATTCTTTTCCTGTGTCTGTTCTCCTCTCTTCCTATTTCTCACCATCATCCACTCACGATGTAGTGCTGCCTACTTCTTCCTTCACCTTTATCATTCATTTTTTGTGTCTGTCCTCTCTTCCTAGTTCTCAGCGCCATTCACTCACCTGTTGTAGTTCTGCCTACTTATTTTCTTCACCTTTATAATTCTTGTTCCGTGTCTGTCCTCCTCTCTCTATTTCTCACCTTCATCCACTCACCTGATGTAGTGCTGCCTACTTCTTCCTTCACCTTTATCATTCTTTTTCTGTCAGTCCTCACTTACTATTTCTTACTAGCATCCACTCACATGATGTAGTGCTGCCTACTTCTTTCACCTTTATCATTCTTTTCTGTGTCTGTCCTCCTTTCTGACTACCGTATTTCTCATCATCATCAACTCACTTGATGTAGTGCCGATTACTTCCTTCACCTTTATCATTCTTCTCCTGTGTTTGTTCTCCTCTCTTCCTATCTCTCATCATCATCCACTCACTTGATGTAGTGCTGCCTACTTCTTCCTTTACCGTTATCATTCATTTTTTGTGTCTGTCCTCTCTTCCTAGTTCTCAACGCCATTCACTCACCTGTTGTAGTTCTGCCTACTTATTTTTTCACCTTTTTAATTCTTGTTCCGTGTCTGTCCTCCTCTCCCTATTTCTCACCTTCATCCACTCACCTGATGTAGTGCTGCCTACTTCTTCCTTCACCTTTATCATTCTTTTTCTGTCAGTCCTCACTTCCTAATTCTTACCAGCATCCACTCACTTGATGTAGTGCTGCCTACTTCTTTCACCTTTATCGTTCTCTTTCTGTGTCTCTCCTCCTTTCTTACTATTTCTTATCATCATCCACTCATTCAGTGTAATGCTGCCTACTTCTTCCTTCACTTTTATCGTTCTTTTTCTGTCTGTCCTCCTTCCTTCTTACTTCTCACCATCATCCACTCACTTTATGCAGTGATGCCTACCTTCGCCTTTATAATTTTTTTTCTGTGCTTAGCCTCCTCTCCATATTTCTCACCATCGTCCACTCACTTGATGTAGTGCTGCCTACTTATTCCATCACGTAAATAATTCTTCTGTGTCTGTCCTCCTCTCTTCCTATTTCTCACCATCATCCATTCACTTGATGTAGTGATAGCTACTTCATCCTTCACCTTTATCATTCTGTTTCTATGCCTGTCCTCCTCTTCCTATTTCTCACCATCATCCACTCACTTGATGTAGTGCTGCCTACTTCGTCTTCATCTTTATCATTCTTTTTCTATGCATATCCTCACATCTTTTTAACCATCATCCACTCACTTGAAGTTCTGCCTACTTCTTCCTTAACCTTTATCATTCTTTTTCTGTGTCTGTCCTATCTTCCTATACCCTTATCCACTCACTTGATGCAGTGTTGCTTACTTCTTTCCCCTTTATCGTTCTTTTTTGGTGTCTGTCCTCCATTCTTCCTGTTTTTCACCATCATCCACTCACTAAATGTTGTGCTGCCTACTTCTTCCTTCGCCTTTATCATGCTGTCTCTGTGTCTTTCCTCCCCTCTTCCTATTTCTCACCATCGTCCACTCACTTGATGTACTGCTGCCTAAGGTACTTCTTCCTTCACATTTATCATTCTTTTTCTGTGTCTGTGCTCTTCTCTTCCTATTTCTCCCATCTTTCCTTTCACTTTTTAGTCCTCTTCATTCCTTTTCAGGTAGCTTTGCATTGAGTGACAAGCCTAATGGTTTCCTGTAAGCCAGGAAATCATTTAACAATGCTGGGTGATAATCATATAACTAATCCATACGTGTTCCTTGCATGTCAGCAAATGTGTTGGCGGAGGGTTAGTTCCCCTCCGCCGTAAAACAAACAACTCAGAGACAAATGGTCCTGCTTTACCGGATTATTGCGTCTGGCTGTAGATAGACAGATAGATCAGTAGACCGGATATCGGATTTAACAATCACTACGAAGGGCACCAGACTTCCATCAGCGATAACAATGTCCGTTAAATGGGGTACAGTGGGTTACAATACATGTTTCCTACCCGTTTTACTCCAACTTGGTCTAAAATTGCCCTCTCCATCATGTTTGTTAATTTGTAATAGCAGACTATAGTAATGCTGCATTAGTCATGAAAAAGTGCTATAACAGATGTGAAGTAAGCTGCAAAAGGGTGAAATTATGGGCCAAGTTAGTGTGAAATGGGTATAGTTTACATTTTTAGTGCTAGAAAATGCTATTGTACTCATTTAAGTAACAGATTATAGTAATACTGTACTAGTCATGAAGAAGTGCAGTGGCAAGGACGTGAATTAAGCTGAAAAAAGGGCAAAATTTTAGGTCAAGTTAATGTAAAATGGTTGGGGCATGTTGAGAGCATTGAGGATGGCAGGTGGGTGCAGAAGGTAGGTGTGAATGTCTTTGGTAGGGCTGTGAGAGGCACACCGAAAAAGGCCTAGGATGAGGTTATAGAGTGTGACCTCAGGAATAAGGCACTGAATCGGGAGGCTTCCAGAGATCGAGCTGCATGGAGAGCCTCCTGGGATAAGGATCTGAATAGGGAGGCTGCCAGAGATCGAGCTGCGTGGAGAGACCCCAGCGATTAGGATCTGAATAGGAAGGCTGCCAGAGATTGGGCAGTGTAGAGGGCCGCCATTGGGTGACCAAGGCTGATTCTTTCAGGCATGTTGGAGCATTTATAAACAATACAGTACGATACAATTATTTTCCATCACAAGTAACACCAAACTGACCTCCAAATTATATTATGTAGTCTGATGTACGTACTTTTTCAGGGTGGTGATGATAGCTGCTGAAATTGTTGCAGTCGAGATTAATTGAGAACATTTGTGGGCAGCCCGGTGGTGGACAGGACTTGGCATTAAGGTACTGGCAAGGTGAGTGCTGTAGTGATGAATTTTTAGGACAGTACAGTCATGGAGCTGGAGAGAGGGCACCCTGATGGCACAGGGCAGGGTGACATAGAGGTAGTTTGTAGGGGACTCGCTGTGCATTGACAAATTGCAGAAAGAATCACCAGTGTTGGACTTGGTGTGTATTGACGTTTCGCCTCATGACTTCCTCAGAATACAATGAGGAAGCCATGAGGCAAAACGTCAATACACACTAAGTCCCACATCGGTGTTTCTTTGTGCAGTTTGTGGTTACCCCTTCTGGGATAAAAGTCCCTGACTGTATATGGATAGATAGATAAATAGATAGATAGGTATAATAGATAGATGAGTGAAAAATGGGAAACTGGGTACCGTAGATAAGTACATGGATGGTAAATCGATAGATAGGTAAATGGACAGATGGATAGTTAGACAGATGGGTAAATAGATAGATAAGTAGATAGATGGGTAAATAGGTAGGTAGGTAGATGGATAGATAAGTAGATAGGTACAGTAAATAGATAGATAGATGGGAAAAAGATGAATAATTAGATTGATGGGTAAATAGATAGTTAAATAGAGAGCTAGATGGGAAAATACATAATTAGATTGATGGGTAAATAGATGGATAATTAGATTAATGGGTAAATAGGTAAGTAGATAGATATTGGTAGATGGTTAACAGATTGATAGATATTGATATATTTCACCATTTTCAATAAGTGATAAGGAAATAACTCCCTCAAAGATTAAACATTTATCTTATTCGTTGCTGTTACTGATCATTAATAAGTATAATCTATTTGTTTTCATGTGAGGGGACAGGGCCACTGCCATAGCTAGAATGCTGTACTTACGATAGTTGTGGTTGCATGAAATTTGGTGAGGGTATAAGGTAGGAATGAGTCTCCTTGGTTACTAGTCAAGTCAACCCTCCAATCTAACTACACGTGACCATAAACAGAGCTGAAAAAGCTTGGGAATCTTTTACCCCTTACGTTTCTCCCTCAGGTGACAGCAGGGCTGGCACCAAAGTGGCTAACCCGGTTTTACCCACACGGGTTTTTTCAGTAAAACCCACTTGAAAAAAACCACTATTATACCCACATTACTGTTTTTTTTTTTTTTTTAAATACTGTATTTGATAACAAATTCAGTTTTATTGGATTAAATGGTTATATTTTTGCACACAGTATCAGAAGTAAATAATAGCTACTTAATCATATTCTGTTTCATTGGTTAAAAAAACACAACATCGCCAAGTACTGTATTTATAATATAATATCTTGGAAGCATAATCTTAGTGATTTAAAAAAAAATAGGCTACATTTCTCATCACCAGCATAAGTAAATATGAATGTTGTTCTTTGATTTTTTAAAACCTGTTCATAATACTTCTATTTTTCTAATAGCTTTTATAACCAATATCCTTTTCTCTTGAAATGATAATATTTTTGTGTCACAGTAAATTATGGTTCTTGTCATTTTACCCAATCAATATAACAAGACCCTTTTCTCTCTCTCTCTCTTTTTGTTTTTTTTTCCAAAATAAGACTGCAATTCTTTGCGTCTGATAAAATAAAAATGACACCACTGCTAAATGACTTACCAACATGAAATAAAAATATTTCCGGAAAAATAAAAACATTATTCCTTACCACAGTTTCAAAAAATAGGTCAAAGTTTTCTTTATCTTAAGAATATTTTTACATTGGTTTCCTTCTCATCAGATTCAGTTTTTATTACGTCCACATGTAATGTGGTGAATACAAACTTTACAGCCAGCTCTACCTGTCTCTAATTTTGAAAGTTTTGTAATTAAGAGTAAAATTGTTTTTGATAGATATGGTTTTTAGTTTTATTAAGGAATGGGGTAAATTCGTTATATTACTAATTATTACTGGAGTTAACTTATATGCTGTGTCATATCATTACCAAATATCAATAATTCTACAGAAATATAAACATTGCTTTCTCTTCAAAATAGATGTATTATATAGGCTTAGATATTTGGTTACCAAAAGCTATTATTACTGTTAAGATAATGTGTGAAATCACATAAGCAACAGAATTTTCAATAATAATAGTTTAGAAGATTGAGAAATGCAAGTATATAATTACCCAAGAAAGGAGAGTAGCAAGGCAAATGACTCCTTCTCCTACTATTGTGTAGTGTGGACTGATCTTTGCCAGCTCATGAGTTATGCAGTGCTGTCAAGCCTCTCATGTTGAAGCCTGTTTTGCTGTGTAGCAGCAGCCCAAGGATAACAGCCAAACAGGTCAAACCATAATTGTGTTCATTTCCCTCATTCAAATAACTGTGTGAAAAATAAGATTTTATTGGGCTATTCATAATTATGTATAGCGAAAACATTATTTTATTTAAATTTAAGGTAAACTTTGAAAAAAGCTGCTTTTGCTCGGGTTTTGGGGTATTTTGTGGGAAAAAAAAAAAAAAAACGAAAAAACCCAGGTGGGTTGGGCTTTTTCATTTTTTTTCATTTTTTTTTTTTTCCCAACCTTGGGTGACTGACTAGTAACCAAGGAGACTATTCCAGCCTCAAAGCTCACTGGCTGAAGGATAAATTTGACTGGTAACCAAGGAGACTCATTCCAACCTCATAATTCACTGGGCAGACTTTTGGTTAGTTTGTCCTTTTTTTCTTTTCTGGACCCCAGCCCACCCCATCCATAGGTCTGGATGGTGGTGGTGATGATGATGATGATAATAACAGTGATGATGATGATAATGACAAAGATGACAGTGATGATGATAGGATGATGACAATGATGATGATAGTGATGATGACAAAGATGGTGATGATGATGATGATGTCAATAGTAATGATGGTAAACAGCAATTCAGAGCAGACTATTAAATGCTGCTTTATGCTTTGCAGGAGTGTGTGTGGTGGTAAGGACTACAAGCAAGAGATAGTCACCAGGCACAGGAGTAGTGCAGCACGGCTAACAGGCAAGAGTGGAAGCTGTAATAAAAGCCACAGTTGTTACAAGTTTACCTCAACCTTACATGCACAGTTGGAAGGTGAGACATGTTAATTTCTGTATTATACTCTTTTTACTCTAACTTGGCCCAAAACTGCCATCTCTTTGTCTTTAATGCTGAGCTGTAAAAATAGATTGACATTATAATATGATTCTAGTGATGAAAAAGTGCTATGGAGAGGATATAGAGCCATAGCACTGTCTTCTCCTGCCACTGAGCTATATTGAATGTTGTGAAAGGACAAAAATCTGTGCCAAGTTAAGATAAAAAATGTACAACTAGGCAGTGAAACCCTTAGCCATATTGGTGCCACCACATGAAGGCATCACCCAGCAGTGAAACCCTTAGCCATATTGGTGCCACCACATGAAGGCATCACCCAGCAGTGAAACCCTTAGCCATATTGGTGCCACCACATGAAGGCATCACCCAGCAGTGAAACCCTTAGCCATATTGGTGCCACCACATGAAGGCATCACCCAGCAACCTCCAGATAATTGTATACAGGTTAGGAGAGATTTTCCAACAAGAAGTGTTAGATACAGCCTTCATTATCCCCTTCACTTCAGAGGCTTAGTAAAATGTCTGCTATAGTCCGTTCATCTTAACTTGGCCCAGATTTTTTTTATTTTGCTGCTTACTTCACATAGATCAGTGTCAGGGAAGAACAGTGCTGCAGCACATCTTCCAGTGGCACTTCTTTGTGACTAGCATCATGTCCTGGGTAAATATATTGTCAGCTCAGAATACAAGAAGGAAACATGGCAATTTTAGGCCACGGTACAGTAACAGGAGTGTGTTGGCAAAAGTAAAGTACTGTATAATGTTATGACAATTTTTTTTTCTGTAATTTACCCTGGATTTAAAATAGTATTGATGTTGCTATTGCTGTTATAGTCATTGTTTTTGTTGGTGTGGCCCTGTGTAGGCAACATGTGACTGTGAACCCAGTGGACTGCAGGCTTAAGTTGTCCTTCTCCTGCACTCCACAGTCCTCCTTTTCAACCCAGTGGACTGCAGGCTTAAGTTGTCCTTCTCCTGCACTCCACAGTCCTCCTTTTCAACCCAGTGGACTGCAGGCTTAAGTTGTCCTTCTCCTGCACTCCACAGTCCTCCTTTTCAACCCAGTGGACTGCAGGCTTAAGTTGTCCTTCTCCTGCACTCCACAGTCCTCCTTTTCAACCCAGTGGACTGCAGGCTTAAGTTGTCCTTCTCCTGCACTCCACAGTCCTCCTTTTCAAGGGCAGGGAGGAAGTTGAGGAACATGTATATGTTGAGGAACATGTATATAATTGCTGCCTGGTGCCACCACATGAAGGCATCCCCAAACATATTGCTATAGGTGATTGTACCTGGTTTATTATCACCTGACACAACTCAAAATTTGAATACTAAGTCAAGGGTCCATGCAATGCTTATGAAGTATTAACTGGTCCCTTGGTTACTAATCAAATCATCTCTCCAATCTGACTACACTTGGCCATCATCTGAGCTGCCAATGGGTTAGGGATATTTGTTAGGTTAGATTAAACACACTGTAATAACAAAGACATGCCGTGTACATCATCATCATCATCATCATCACTGTCATCATCATCATCATCATTCAGAAAGTCAGGAAAAGGTAAGAATATGATAGTGGGAGAACTAATCCACCTCATGACCAGTGAAATGCGCCACACACTCATTTATTCACCATTCAAGCCCTTGGAATCCTGACTCCACCTGTTATTACACCAGCCCATACATCATTCCCACCCATAATAATAATAATAATAATCCATCCATCTATCCATCCATTAAATCCTGTGTTCTCCCATGAGGAGCGTAGGAGCCTGGGGCTAGGCAAGTTGGTTCTGACATTAAAGATGAGTGAAATAATAATTATAATAATGATACTAACAATAATAATGATAATAATAATAATAATAATGATAATAATTTTTGTTTGAAACAAAGATGCAAGGGTGTGAAGTGGAGTGGGAGGGTGTGAAATGTGTAAGGTCGGGCATGAATGGACGAGGAAGACACAAGGAAGGATTTGCTTTTTTGATGAATGAGATGTGGCAAAGTGGAATGAGATTACAAATGTGTCAGCTCGAGATGTATGTATGTCAAGTTCAAGTTTGAGAAGGTGAAAGTGGCAGTCATTGTAGCGTATGCACCATGAGGTGACAGGAGTGAGACAGAGAAAGACAGGTTTTGGGATGAGCTGGATGAAGTAGTAGGAGAAATGCCCAGGAGTTATAAAGTGGTTGTAACGGGTGATATGAATGATGGAGAAGGCACTGGTCCTGTGGATGATGTAATGGGTAGTAATGAAGTACCAGGAGAGAATGATAATGGAAAGCGACTGAAGGACGTGTCAGGAGAGGAAGTTGTGCGTTTGTAATTCCTACTTCAGGCATAAAGATGCACATAAATGTACATGGTACAGAGGGAATGGAGATCGTGGTGAAAGGAGCCGGATTGATTACATGCTCATAGAGAAATTGATGCTGGGAATGGCTGCTGATATGAGGGCAGTGAGAGGGAGATGTGGAAGTCTGTCAGACCATGATTGTGGTGTGCAAGATCAAGCTGAGAGGAGTGAGGTGGACCAGGAAAGAGAGGAGCGGTCAGGGAGAGAGGCTGAAAGTTGGGAAGTTGAGGGTTAATGAAATGACAAATGAATACGGGGCCAAAGTAGGGGGGGAGCTGAATCAGTGAAATGGATCTGGACAGCCTGTGGAATGCATATAGGGATTGCTTAATTAGGAATGTTAAAGCAGTGTCTGGTGTGGCAAGAGTAACAACGAAGAAGAAAGGTACGGCCTGGTGGGATGAAGAGGTTAAGAGAGCAGTGGAGGAAAAGAGGAAGCAGTGGCTAGAGTGGATACAGGACAGGGGCTTAATTGGAAAAGAACTCCCTCTTCTGTCGTCCTTTCCCTTCATTCTTTCCTTTTCCTTCTGCCTGTGGGTAACTCTACACTGAGTGACAAGCCAAATAATTTCCTGTATATCAGGAAACCATTTACTACGCTGGGTGGTAACCATATGACCAAATTATGGCGTCCGGTGGTTAGTAGGTAATTAAGGTGCTCCAATCGGATTGAGCCTGTGTAGGTTTATATCCAGGGGATGGCTGGGGTTTATTGCTCAAGTAATGCCACTCAGGGATGAGTGAGGCTGGTCTCACCTTACATGTCAGGACCAACTTGCCAAACGCTTTTCATGGGGAGACATAGTACTGAATGATGAATGGATGGATAGAATTGAATATACTGAGGGCAAGAAGCACGTAAAGAGACTAGTGAAAAGGAAAATGGAGGTAAATGATGATCTAGGAAATAAAATGAATGCCAATTACTCTTAAAATATGAAGCTATTCTGGAAAGAAGTGCGGAAATGTAGAAGTAACAGTGGAAGGACGTGTGAAAGTGTGAAGGATGTAAGTGGTAGATTATTAACCCATGGGGATGAAGCAGGTCCAGATGAAAAGAATATTTTGAAAGTATGATGATTGGGAATAGAGAAAGCAGAGCCACTGTGAACATGATTGGTTTTGGGGGTGTGCAGAGAAGGAATGCAGTGCCAGGAAACGTGACATTGGCTGAAGTGAAGAACACTGTGAAACAGCTGAAAAATGGAAAAGCAGCTGGTGTTGATGAGGTGTATGTAGAGATGATTAAGTGTAGTGGAGAGAGGAGAATGAAGTGCTTGTTGGAGATAATGTAAGAAGGCATGGATGAATGAAACTGTTCCAGCAGAGTGGAAAAAGACTGTGATTGTACCCTGTACAGAAATAAGGGTGAGCGAAGTAAATGCAAGAATTATTGTGGCATAAGTATACTGAGTTTCGTAGGGAATGTATATGGAAGAATTATTATTGAGAAAGTAAGAGAGATATCAGGAGGCATAGTGAGTGATGAACAGGGCGGCTTTAGGAGTGGCAGAGGATGTGTGGACGAAATATATTTTTGCTGTGTGACAAATAGTGGAGAAGGCTTGTGAGAAGGACTATAAGATGTTTATGGCATTCATGGATCTGGAAAAAGCGTAGACAAGGTAGACAGAGATGTATTGTGGAAGGTCGTGCTTATGTGCAGTGTAGATGGTAAGCTGCAATGTGCCGTTAAGAGTTTTTACGATGGTAGTGAGGCATGTGTAAATGGGCCTCTGAATGAACAGATCTGTGTGTGCGTGCGACAAGGTTGGATGATGTCCCCATGGATGTTCTTTATATATATGGATGGGGTGAAGAGAGACGTAAAATCACGATTAATGGAGAGATGGATGGCATTGATAATGAATGGTGATGGATGGAATATCTCATATTTGTTGTATGCTAATGATGCAGTACTACCTGCAAATACTGGACAAGAGCTTTCTACCCAAGTGCAGAGTCATGCTGATGTCTGTGAGTTTCGTGCCTTGAGAATAAATGCAGAAAAGAGTAAAGTGATGGTAATCGAGAGAGAAGGTGGCTCCCAGTGTGATGTTACAGTGAATGGAGAGAGACTGGAATTGGTGAGAGAGTTCAAAAAACCTGGGCACAGCGGTAGAAAAGAGAGGAAAATGTGCAAAATAAGTGGAAAGTAGAGTGATACAAGGAAGGAAAGTATCTGGTGCAATGAAAGCCTTGATAAGAAACATAGGCTTGAGTGTTGCAGCTGCACGAGGCTTACATGAAGGAGTGTTAGTGCCAGCTTTAACATATGGATGTGAGACCATGGTGTGGCATGAGAATGAAAATTCAGGATTAAAAGCAGTGGAGATGGGACTGTTGAGGAATGTATGTGGAGTACGGAGAGTAGATAGGATGCGGAATAATGTGATTCGTGAAAGATGCAGAGTGAGGAAGTCTGTGGACACCAGAATCGAAGGGAGTGTAATGGATGATAACAGAGTGGTGAAAAAGGAGCGAATTTGATGGAAGGAGGAGGTGAGGTAGGCCAAGAAGGTGGAGAGATATGGTGGATGAGTGTGTGAGAAGGAGAGATATGGAAGTTTGTGAGGCTAAGGGACTGACAAGAGATCGAGCTGGCTGGATGAATTTTGTGCAGAGAAGCACATGGCCAGGGATGTGGGACTTTTTTTTTTTTTTAACGTGGCGGTGTATGGATTGACTCAGTCAGGTTCCCATCAACCTTTGTCCTTTCGCCTCACTGTTGCATCATTATCCCGTTTCTGTCGCTACCTCGGTGGTCACTGCTCCTCTGAACTATCTGATTGCATCCCTCCACCAGTACGGCAGGCGCATTCCACCCGACAAGCAACAAACTCTCATCACTTTTATTTCCAGCTCTCTAATACAAGAGTTAACCGCTACTTCCAGTCCTTCATGTATGCGACATGTCAACTGTGGAACTGTCTTTGTCTGTAGTAGCAGTAGTTGTTCCCTAGACAGTCTGACCAAACAGCCCCGGGTTCCTAAGGTAGGCCACGGTTGAGACCGGGCTTTCCCACAGAGCTCTCAAGGAGTGTATGTTGTGTTGTTGGCACAGGCGATTGTGTGCAGTGCAGTCTTCCATAATGTGCTTAATAGTATGGGGTGCTGTGTTGCATTCTTGACAGGCATCAGCGACGGAGTCATCCAGCCTCTTCTGATAACTGAAGAGGACTGGATGATGCCCACATCACAGCCTGGCCAGGTGGACCCTGTCCTTACGAAGGAGGTAGGATTTAGAAGGGTGGATATCAGGAGGCCGTGCATGTAGCTGTGTTGTCTTTGAGTGACTGGATGGAATGGCGAGTGATTTGAGCATCGATATGCTTCTGGAAGCCGGTTTGAGGTGGACGACGGGGGAGAGATGACAGTATTTGTGTATGATATCGTGTGCTGGGTGTCATTTTGATATTCCTTGGTGTGTGTGGATGTGCTGCCGTGTAGTGTAGCGGATGGTGTTTGTTTGTGTAAGCTGCAGTAAGAATTTGTGTGCCTCTCATGTTTGGATGATCCTTGACTTTGAGGACTTTGGTTTCTTGGTGTAGGTGGTCCATAGGTGTAGGAGCTGTGAAAGCTGTGATTATTTTTAGGGCCTTGTTCTGTATGCCCTGTAGAGTGTTGTAGTGTGTTTTAGTGAGGTTAGAAGCCCAAGCAGGGCTTCTTGGTTGTGTCCAAATGTTGTATTGGCAAGTGACCTTAGGGTGTTGAGTCTTAGTGTTAATTTGTTTTTATGTTTGTGATGTGTTGTTTAAATGACATCGATATATTGTATGTTACACTAAGGATTTTGGGGTTGGTTGGTTATGGTGAGGTGTGGAATGTGACTGTGTTCTGCTATCCAGTTTGTGAGAAGGGTCTGTTTGTGGTGAACCATTCGTGTAGTGTGTTGAGCTAAGGTTGGAGGATGTGTGTGGCTGTGCTTGCATTTTGGTGTGTACATGTAAGTTATGTTGTCTATACAGGAAGCTATGTGTTTTTGTGGTGTGTGGGGTGTGGGTATGTCATGCATGTATAGGTTAAAGAGTGTAGGGGACAAAAGAGATCCTTGGGGGACACCATTTGTGAGGTGTCTGATGTTCGATGACTGACCGGCAAATGTTACATGTGCACATCTGCTTCCTAAATAGTTTGCCAGCAATCTTTTTGTGTTATTGTGCATGTTTGTGTTGAATATTTTGTTTGTAAGGTTGTGGCAGGGGATGGCATCAAAAGCTTTGCTAATGTCTTGTGTGACCAGGAGTGTTCTGTGTGGTGGCCTAGCTGAATTGATGCCATCAAAAACTCTCTGTGTAAGGTCTGTAAGAAGGGTGTTTGTGGAGTGTAGTGGCCTAAAACCATGTTGTGATGGGGCTAGGGGGATGTGAGATGTAACTGATTGTAATACGGTACCAGTTGTTCAGTGACTTTGGAGGGGGTGCTGAGGAGTGTGATGGGGCGGTGTGAGGAAGGTAACGTTGGGTCTTTGTTGGGTTTGGGGATAGTGATGATAGTACCATGATTCCTGATGTTGGGTATTATGCTGTGTGAGTAGGTATAGTTTGATATGTTGGTGAGTGCTTGGATGTCTTGTGGTCCAAGGTGTTTAAGGTGTATGTTGCTTATGTTGTCTGGGCCACAGGCAGATGAGTGCTTAAGGTTGCTAGTGATGTGCTTCGTCTGGTTGTAAGTGAAGGGTGCAAAGTCTGAGTCTGTGGGGAACTGTCTCTTGCGCAGGTTGACATGTCGGTCATCGCGATGGGGATTTAGATGGCTGACATGTGAAAAGTGATTGATGAGAGTGTTTGCTTGTTGTTTATTTGAGGGTATGGTGTCAGTTGTTGTGATGGCAGCATGTGGTTGTGTAGTGTTGCTGTTGGAGAGTGTGACGCTGTTTAGTGTTTTGTAGAGTTTGCTTTTTTTTTTTTTTTTTTTTTAACATGTATGACTGGGCAAAAGCTTTAGGACCTATCTCCAAGTCCCAGTAGTCCTCCTTGGGGCCCAGTAGTCCTCCTACATCTCCACATGTCACCACTTCGGCGCTAACACCCACCATCCGTGTTGAATTCATGCTAGGGCTGACTCAGACAGGACTGGTGTACTGGTATTAGCGGCGGTACTTTATGACATGTCGTTGGGTCATCTGGTAGATCAGAAAAGTCTACTTTTTATTAAATTCAAATCCTAAACTGTTCCCTGCCCCAGCCGGGATTTGAACCTGGGCCCATTAGGACTGTAGGCCGCCTCCCTACCGATTCTGGAGATGATTATTCGAATGTAGTGTTTGCTGCTATGATATTTTATTGTTATCTGAGTGTTGAATTCTTGTGTTTGTTGTACGGTGCCTTGTGTATGGGACGTTGGGGAGTGTTGTAGTGTGTCCCGTTGACTGATGAGGCCTTGAATTTCTGGTGTGAAGTTGGGATTGTGCCTCTTTCAGTTGCCGCTAGGGATGTGTCTTTTGTATGCATTTTGAATGTATTGAAAGTGTGCACAGCGGTGTTGATGTTTGTGATGGATGTACTGTTTAATGTTTCGAAATGTTCTGTTTCAGTTGTGAAGGCCTCCCAGTTGGCTCTGTTATAATTAGTGTATGTGTGTCTGTGGCCAGCTGGGGTGATTCTGGTTTTGGTAGTGATGATGACTGGGAGGTGATCAGAGCCAAGGGTTTTGGCCACTCTCCAGGATGTTGTGGGGACGAGGTTTGGGGAGCAAAAGGTGATGTCTGGGGATGATGGGAGGAAGAGGGCTTGGTGTAGGATATTTGTATGTTGATGGAGATTGTTGGGGATGAAAAGATTATCTGTTTGGGATTGTAGTACCAGCCCTCTGTCTGTGTCAGAGTTGTTGACATGCCAGGCCGATGCCTTGGCGCTGAAATCACCACCCAGGATGATGCTGGGTATGTTAGTGATGTGGTGTATTTGTGGAGAGTAATTGTGTGGTACTGTGGGGGATGACTGGGGGCAATGTATGTGTTGGCGATTGTTGTATGTGATTTGTTGCCAGTGCGTATTTTAATTTATCGTATTTCTGTTGTGGTGTCATGTGGAGGGAGAAGTGACTCTGTCTGTGAACTGGTATCTGAAAAGTTGATGGATTTATGTACCAGGTTGATGAGCCCAACGCCACCGCCGTTGGCCCAGTCTTGGTCTTGTATAATGGTGGTTAAATTATGAAATGTAGATGTTTTTTGTGTTGTGCGTAGTTTTGTTTCTTGTAAGATGGCTATGTGTATGTTTTGTTGTTTGATGAATTGTGTGAGTTCTTGTTTTTTGGTGTTTATGCCATCTATGTTTATTTGAAGAATGTTAATGTTGCGAGTGCGATGTGTAGTGGGTGGTGCAGCACGGGAGGGAGGTGGGGGTGTGGGTGGAGGAGAAGGGGTAGGAGAAGGTTATGACAGAGATAAGGGTTGGGGTGAATTAGACTGGGATGGAATGGGTGGGGTTGGGGGATTGATGA